>NW_018397266.1:6634779-6635325 GCF_002168275.2 Theobroma umbraticum
TTTTTGCTTTTCATGGGTTTTATCTCAATGAGTTTTTCTATGTGAAGTTTTTTAACAAGGTTTTTTTTTCAAGCTATAGAATTATAATGTGAGGGTTTACTATTGTATTCATCTGATGAATTGTCATATTGTAATTATCTTAGCAGTTATTAATAAATGAAATTAACCTTTTGTAAAAAAAAAGAAGGAAACATCTCTATTTGGTAAGCATTACATATTCTAATCCTTTGGAAAACACAGTTGATTAATTTGTTGTACCTTTCGTAGCAATTACACACAGAGGAATCTTAAAGTGTTATTAAGGTGGCGTTTGGTACTTTACAATACAATGTAATTACAGGTAATGTGATTGTAAGTAGTGTACTTGCAAGTAATGTGATTGCAAGTAATGTGATTGCAAGTAATATGATTGCAGGAAAAATAATATTACAGTGTTTGATATGCAAGTAAAATAATGATTAAAATGCAGAAAAAATAATATTGCAGTGTTTGATTTACAAGTATTTTGCTGGAAATGTAATGTTAATTTTCAAAATTACCCATAGT
>NW_018397266.1:6635335-6635474 GCF_002168275.2 Theobroma umbraticum
CAAGTTTAATATATTTATATTTTTTATTATTAATTTTTATACAATATCATCTCTTAAATATATTTTTAATGTCATATATTTTATTTGTATTTATTATTATAATCTTATATATTTTATTTTTAATATATTTATATTTTTT
>NW_018397266.1:6635574-6655783 GCF_002168275.2 Theobroma umbraticum
TATGAAAAATAATCAACTGGCAGTCAAAAAAGCTAAAAGAGAAGCAGCTGAGCTAAGCTAAGCAACTCCTTTTCTCTCTCTTTCTCTTCTCTGGCCCCAAACAGTCAAATGGCAGCTGCCCATTTTCCTCATCTCCCTCCTCCATTTCCTTTCCTCTTCTAACCGCCACCCCGCCCTCCCTCTCAAGAACAAAAACAAAACCCAAACCCTATCTCTCTCTCTCTCTACCGCCAAGTATCCAAACGCGCCGCAGCTCAGCCATGAAGGAGAATCTCATTTTTGTATCTTGCTCACTTTTACTCTTTAATTTCTTCCTCTCGTTCGCCATTGAAGATGACATCACTTGTCTCGAAGGCCTGAAAAGCTCTCTCACCGACCCGGACTCCCCTCTAGCCACGTGGACCTTCAACAACCGTTCGTCAACATTCGTTTGCAATCTGACCGGCGTTTCATGCTGGAACGAGAAGGAAAACCGAATCATAAGCCTCCTGCTCTCTTCTATGAAGCTGTCGGGTCAGTTACCGGACTCTTTAAAGTACTGTCGGAGCCTCCAGATTCTGGATCTTTCCAACAACTCTCTGTCCGGTCCCATTCCTAATGATATCTGCTCTTGGCTTCCTTACCTCGTACGCCTCGATCTCTCCGGTAACAGTCTCTCCGGTTCCATCCCCACTCAGATCGTTAACTGTAAGTTCCTAAACGACCTCGTTTTAGACAATAACAAATTGTCTGGTTCGATCCCTTACGAGCTCGCTCGGTTGGACCGGCTTAAACGGTTTTCCGTGGCGGACAACGAATTGTCTGGCTCGATCCCGTCTGATCTGGCGCGATTTGGGGAAGACGGTTTTGACGGTAACAGTGGACTTTGTGGGAAACCGTTATCGAAATGCGGTGGATTGAGCGGTAAAAGTCTTGGAATCATCATAATAGCGGGTGTCATCGGCGCCGCCGTTTCGTTAATCGTCGGTTTCGCGATTTGGTGGTGGTTCTTTCTCCGAGCTGGCGCCGCAGGTGAAAAAAGAAAGAAAAGTTACGGCATTGATGGTAAAGATGATAGTAGTTGGATTGAATTGTTGAAATCTCACAAGCTTGTTCAAGTTTCGTTATTTCAAAAGCCTATAAATAAGATTAAATTGGCGGATTTAATGGTGGCGACGAACAATTTCGATGCGGAAAACGCGGTCATTTCGACGAGGACAGGAGTTTCGTACAAGGCGATGTTGCCGGACGGATCTGCCTTGGCGATTAAGAGGCTAAGCGCATGTAAGCTTAGTGAGAAACAGTTTAGATCGGAAATGAACAGGTTAGGACAACTTAGGCATCCGAATTTGGTTCCGCTTCTAGGGTTTTGTGTGGTGGAGGAAGAGAGGCTTTTGGTTTATAAGCATATGCCGAACGGGACATTGTACTCTCAGTTGCATGGGGGAAGCCTGGTTGGTTTTGGGAATGGGAAGTTTGAGGTTTTGGATTGGCCAACTAGGCTTAAGATTGGTGTTGGTATGGCTAGAGGCTTAGCTTGGCTTCACCATGGATGCCAGCCGCCGTACATGCATCGGTATTTTAGTTCCAATGTTGTGCTTCTTGATGATGATTTGGATGCTCGAATAACGGATTTTGGGTTGGCAAGATTGATGGGGTCTCGTGATTCCAATGATAGTTCGTTTGTGAACGGGGATTTAGGGGAGTTTGGCTATGTGGCTCCCGAGTATTCTAGTACTATGGTTGCTTCTTTGAAAGGGGATGTTTACAGTTTTGGGGTTGTGTTGTTGGAGTTGGTTACGGGTCAAAAACCCATTGGGGTTAGCTCTGCGGAGGAAGGATTTAAAGGGAATTTGGTGGATTGGGTTAATCAGTTGTTTAGCACAGGTCGAAGCAAGGATGCTGTTGATAAAGCATTGTGTGGGAATGGTCATGATGATGAAATTATGCAGTTTCTGAGAGTTGCTTGCACTTGTGTGGTTCCCAGGCCAAAGGACAGACCTTCTATGTACCAGGTTTATGAATCGTTGAAGAGCGTGGCTGAGAAACATGGTTTCTTTGAACATTATGATGAATTTCCGTTGATCTTTGGGGGACAAGATCATGATCACAAGGAGTAACCCTGGTGGGGGGGATGGGATAAGAAGTGCAAAAAACGCTTGTTTATTTTCTTTGAGAGTTGCAGCAATTGGACATATCTGCGTTGTGTATGCTATGTTCTTTTTAAGGCATTTCCAGCAATTGGTATCATTTCCACTTGGAACAGGATTCCCTGTTCTAGTGCTAATTTGTTGGATAATTCTGTAAATTACATGAAGCATTATGCACTCTAGTCACTAGCTTCAATGCAGTTGAAGTTTTTCTTTATTATCCTCATAATGCTTAATTCTGCTTTTGAATTCACCCCATTTTGAAAGCTTAGGTATCCATAGCAGGATTACTGCAACTCAGAAAGATAATGGCAGGTTAATGTCGCTGAAAAGAAATCTGATCATCAGTTCTTTCTGCGATGCTAATTTATTGCATTGATATGGCCCCCGTTTTCTGTTTTTGCTCTTTTTTGCTGGCTCCCAAGTTGCTGAAATTGCTTTCTGTGTTTTTTTATCAGTTGCAACTCATCACTCAAGAATCTAACTTGGACAAGTGATTTTATGATGCACTGCACCATATATCCATAATGCGTCAAAAGTCTTCATCTTTGAAATCAAACCTCGAATAATTCTCCTATGTACCAGCAGCGCAATTTTTTAGTCCACAATATCTCATAAAATCTTTATTTGCTGTCCCAACTTTCTGTCTCAAGAATGCCTTGTCAGCTGTGCAGCCTTGAGAAGGCGCCCTATCAAGGTCAGTATTCAATGGATATCCAGGTCCTACGCATTCATTGCAGAATAGATTGACGAATTCCCTGTAAACTTGACCTCCATTTTTCTGTTTTCCTCTTTCCAATGTGCGTTTGCATTAAAATCCTGATCAGTTCATTCACTCAAGATTCCGTTGGAAAGTTACATGAAGAACGCAGCCAACTCACAGCGTTCCCGTGATATATTAACTACAATCCTGGAAACAGAGGAAGAGATGGGATGGTCAACATTATGTCCTTTATCATAGTGTGTTCATCTTTTTGGTTGGGACCATGAAATGGTGCTTTCTTGAACCCAACCGGGCATGTGGGGTTAAGCTATGTCAAGTGCTAATCTTTCATATATGGTCTTTGTGTGTCTGACTTTTGGAGCAGAGCTTGTGTCCTTGGAACACAAGAGCACGTGCCCCAGACCCCACTGCCTGCCCTGGACCTCCTTGGAGATTACGTGTTCTTTCCAGTTTTGAAATTTTCAAAATTCAGATGGCAACTTTTTTAAGGTCTCACCATCTGCGTGAACGCAATCAATCTAATTGAGTGCTAGCTTTTACCGGTATGTTATCTCTGACAAAAAGTACTCCATGCTCCTGCTGCAGCAAGTAATTGCTTGATCACGGGGCCCGGCCCTGGAACTCTCACACTTTCTGGATCTTCTTCTCCATCTCTTGAAACCTGAAACTAAAGTTTGGAAAAGGGTGAGAAGTGAGAAGAGTGCAGTTCAGGCTACGCTGCGTAGGAAGAGGAAAAACCAATCAGCGGCTTCACTACGATCCAGGATAAGAGGTCTCGTAGCTCCTGCACTCGTTGATATTCACTACACTACAACACAAGCCCTTAATACTTGAGCCTGCTGCTTGTTTAAACGAATCAAACATCGATTATCAAACTTTTTAGGCGATGAACAGACAAGAAACTAAGAAGAAACTTGTTTTAATGGGATCGTTAACATTGTTAAAGGATAGAACATACCCTTTCTTGGTACCCAGCGTTGAAATGCGATGAATGGACAGAAGAAATATGGCTGACAGAGTCTTTCTTTTCTCGGTTCTGGGCCGAAGAACTGAAAGGACCCTTCACAAACGTTATGCACCGAACTGCCCATGTTTATAATGTGAGCCTTAATATCACATCAAAATGTTGACCTTTTTTTTGTGTTAATTTATAGGTTCATGCAATTGGCTATCTAATTTGGTATTCATACTAAAACATGTTGAATGTGTTACTCAAACTTTTATTTATGTCCCAACATTTAATTAACACCGTTAATATATATATTATATGTATTTTATGTTAATGAATCAATCAAACCGCATCATGTGAATAAATGCCACGTCACTTTGTGAGTTGATTAGAATTGACATATGGTGGACACATGTTATAATTGTTAAAAAGTTTAAGTTTTATCTCTTTTTTAATAATTAAAAAATAAATTTTTGACTTAAACATTTTTCTTTCTCTCTTTGGTTCCTTATTTCTCATCTCTTCCCTCTTTTCTCTCTCTTTATGCACCCTCTTAGTGCCCGAATCGGATTGAACCCTATTAAATTATAAGGTATCCAAATTTTATAATTATATAAATAAAATTTAAAAATACTATGTGAACTCATATCCTAAATTATTAACACTATTTGTTAAATATCCGATCCCATTAAATACTCGTTTAGGATTAGAGATACAAATAAAATAATATATATCTTTAATTAAGTAAAAAAATAAATATGATTCATTTTCTTATAATATTAAAAAATGAATTTGGTTAAATTGACAAGATTAATGGTTGTTTAAGAGTATGGTCAAGGTTCAGTCCTTTTTAAAAGCATATAATATATTTTATACATATTTATTTATAAATGGGTTTGGGTATCAAGTATTTAAAGGATGAGTAACATAATTTTTTTAAAAATTATATTTTTATTTATTAAAATAAAAAGGGCTTATAAAAATTTTTATTTTTTTAATTTTTCAAATGATAAAATATTATTTTAGAATTTTTTATTTTAAAATAAGTATAAAATTTGGAGAAAAAGAAAAAGGAAAAGAGCTAAAAGTTTTTTTTTAATTTTTTAAAAAAGAAAAATTAATTTTAAATTTTTTAAATATAAAATTTATTTTATAAAATCTTGACTTTTTATTTTGAAAATATAATTTTTTAAAATTTTAAATTTTTTAAAAATATTTAATGAAGGAGAGTGTGCCATTTATTTGTTCTAGTCTTTCACCAAAAAATAACGTGATATTTTTTAGCTTAATGGCGTGTTTTGATTAATTCATTAACACATCATTAGGTAATAAATTCAAATTCGTCATAATTGTTTGTTTTCTAAGTAAGTACTTTGCAGTTTGTTCTTGTTATAAGTTTTTTTTTTTTCTCTTTTTTGAATAAATAATAATTTTGCTTATGAATTACTTGAAAAAAAATTAATTATAAAAAATAAAATGATGATTAGACTTTACCTATTTATAAATCCAAATCTCTATTCCTAACATGTCATCAGCTTACTTATTTGATGGAAAAAGAAAAAGAAAAAGCCTTCATAGCGAAAAGGGCAAAACCTCGCTGCGAGTGCCTGTGCAAATACGATCCGTTGTAGTAAAATGGTAACATCAGAATTCACAACGCGACCAGGGTAGTTTTGTAATAACGTAAAGTGAACGGCGTCTTGAGGGAAAAAGAAGAAAACTGAAATAAGAAAAAGAGGAAGGGAAAATTCGAACAGAAATTGAACAAGAAAAGAAAACGAGAAAGCAATGGGATCTTCGAATTCATCACCTTTTGTTCTGCTCCTCTTTTCCTTCCTTTTCTTCCTTCCCGCCTTAGCTTCAGCTTCTTCGATTGATTACCAACAGTAATTTCGCAAATCCTCTTTCTTTATTATTACTATTACTATTACTATTTTCCCATGCATATCGAATGTCAATTTTGAATCTGATCTAATTTAAATTTTAAACCCGATTTTGAGAATTAATTCAGTGGACGAGTTGGGCAGAGGGTTCTGATGAGCTTCAAAGAATCTCCAAAAGGAAGTAACCGTACTTTCGATTGCTCTCCTTCTGGTCCTTGCGTTCCTTGCCTTTACTCTGAGAAGGTCTTTCCTTTTGTCTTCATTCGGAATCCTATTTTATGATCTTATTTTGATTGATTTTAATTTTTTTAATGTGATAATTAAATTGTTAAAGGTTTTAGCATCAGTTTATAAATGGATAAGTTTTGGCATTAGTAGAAACATATAACAAGATATATGAAGTTCAGTTCAGTTTTCTGGTGAAGAGGGTTTTTTTTTTTTTTTTTTAACTTTATAATTACAACATTATTAATTTTGTTTTCGAGGTTAGAACAATTTAATTCCTAAAAAAGTTGGTAAACATCTCCAATTTAAGATGGTGTTGGCCGAATTAGTAACAGGAGTGAATCAAGTAGATTGTTCTTATCCATCTCTAATGTTCTTCCTTTAGGTTCATGTGAAAAGATGGATTAAATCAAGTTCGTGATCCTGCTACTATTTAGCGATCTTCTTCAACTTTTTATGGGTATTGCCTTGTCACATCTGAAAATAACTGTTTTTTTTTTCTTTGGATAATTGAAGTTTTATTTCATCATCCAAATAAGGAGAGAACCCTGCTACTCGAGTACAATATAGGCGGAGCCTAAATACCAGTATCAAGGATTACACAGAAACAATCCCTTATCTCCTACAAAGTTTCACATGGAAACAATTGGTAACACAAATAGTTAAAGAATTAAAATCCAGCTTGAATATCAGCGGCTATTTGATTAAAAGTGGCATCTGGAGATAATGTTTTGGAAGTGTACTTTCTTGAATTCCTCTCCCTCCAAGTATAACAGATAATAGGTATTAGGCGGTTCAAGCCAGATGCAGCAGCAAAGAAGAGATAGTCTTCCCTTTAAGCATAGAAATAGCCCAAGCAAGCTCAGTATCCCAATCTCGCGAAGGTCTTTGGATCCCTGATATTTGCCGCACCCTGCTCCACACAGCTTTAGAGTAGCTACAAGTGAAAAACAAGTGGTTTCAGCTGTCCACTTCTGAGTTACTCAAGTAGTAGAAAGTAAGGAAATTCCCATGACTGAGTTCTGGATAAAGTACTTAAATCTGTTCAAGATAGCCAGCCAAGCAATAAAAGAAGAAAATAACTGTTATATTTCAATTACATTGCCACCTCCACACATTACAGCCAGTGAAGGCTATATTAATATTGCTTATAATCTTTAGACAATAATCAGTGAATTTAATATGTTGCCATGCATTTGCTATTTTGTTTGTTTGGTATTTAGCCCACTGTAATCTTTGTGGCTCTTATTTCTTCCTCCTTTTTTTTTTTTTTTAATTATTTGAGGGATTTAATTAGAGCACTACTTGTTTCCAGAGTGATGAAAAATATCGATGCAGTGAGACAGGATATCGTATCCCTTTCAAATGTGTAGAAATTGGTGATGGTTCAAAGGCTGAAAATAAGCAAAAATCTGAAAAAAGTAGATCTGATGTTGAAATCTCAGTCAGTAATGAAAATTCAGGAAAGCGTAGAAGCTTACTTGACGATTCATCCACATCTGGGGGCAGCTCAAACGCCTATATTACCTACAGAAGCTGCATGCAAACAGTTAATGAAGAGAAGTTATCAGTACTAGGTTTTGAGGTATGTACCTTATGGTTGTTATCTTTCACTGATTTTTACATTTGATTGATTTGAAAAGAATCATGCTTTGTTTGTCCTCGAAATAAGAATCAGGTTACATATTTAGTATAGTGTTTATTCTGGAATTTTGAAATATATGTAGCCATTCTGAAAATGTAGTTTGAATTGGTTGGTTGACTGTCTATTCCATTTTGCTTTAGATTACCTTGGTTGTGGCTTTTTGGATCTCAATCTTCAATCTGCAAGCAATATATTAATTAATTATCTGCATAAGGCATTTGAAACTCATACTAACAGCTTTTTCTCAAGACATTGGCTTTTAGTTTTAGACCGGAATCCTGCAGTCTTGTACCTTTGATGTTTCACTGTCTATAATAGTTCATATGCTATTCAGATTCCTTTTGCTTCTGCCCTACCATAAAAGCCTAACACGTAATGATAACAAGTGCTAAGCTCTGTTAATATTTCTCTTCCTTATTTTAAAAATTCATGAGAGTAGATAGAGTATGTCCTGCATTCTCTTCCTTTCCAGCTAGCCTGTATTAATCTACAACTTATGGAGCCTGTATAACACTAGCTTTGGTTAACTTTCCTAGTTATATTTTCTGTGACTGATGTCTACTTTGGAAGTTATAAAACAGAGCAGAGCTGGACATTTCTCTCGGTGACTATACATGCATATCAATGGAGTGCATCACATCACATTGTCAACCCAGAGTCCTTATGAGAATACAAAATGACTGATTGATTGTTATCACTTGTTAGTATGTTACTCTCAGTCACACACTTAAACCAAATGTTGGCTAGTTCTGAAACTGGAGGCTGTAATTGGAGATAAATAGCTTTTACTTAGATGATTATGTGTCATTGCTGATGCAGATACTCCAAAACTACTATGTGCAGGGAATTATATTTGGATTGCTGCTTGTTAGTGGTTCAGTTGTATTCTTAAGAAGAAAGCGGAGCATTACCATGCCAGGAGTAGCAGCGGGGAGGATACAGCCGAACTCTAGGTTTTGAATTAGAAGCCCTTTCATATGAAGCCAACTTTGTTCATAACTGCGGACTTTGAAGCAATTTAGTACAGAATTAAGGGCAAGGCATTTGCTGTTTGTTTCTTTTACTTTTTTTTTTTTTTCTCCATCTTGCAGTGAAATTGTTAAAATGATCATTCTTGGTAGTCCTGCAATCATCGATGAAAGGATTAAAAACGTTTTGGTGGCCTCTTGGTTGGTATTTGGTAAGCAATGATAAAAGGGTGCCATTCATACTGAGCGGTTACAATGTCATTATGATGTGACTTCGGATTTATTCTTTGATTCTAGTAGCAATTCTATTTGCGCATCCTGTGGTGCACTTGTCACAAAGACATTGCGTCCATGCGTTGGTTTCTTGTGGCCACACTGTTCATTGACATGTTTGTGTTTGAGATATAAAGTAAACAAGGAAATCATATAGTAACCAATAAATTGAATGCTTAAGTACCTCTCTCACAAAAATAGTTAAAATTCCTTGTTACGACATATTGGTATATTAATACAGAAACGAGTAAAGATGGGAAAAGGAATGAAATCATATTTCCAGGATGACTTTCAAATTACGTCCAGAATTGTATAATAATCTAAGGCTTCTTTTCCACATAATTAAGAAGTGCAGTAAAATTAATTTTGGTGTCCTTTTAAAAGTTTCCTTGTGTAATTCTGGGGAGTCAGAACAAAAAGACGACGACACATAAGCTGCTGGAAAAAAATCTGCTTTCTATCTTGGAAGTGCAAAATTACAGAACAAGATATAACACGTTATTGCTGCTTCCTTCTTGTGAGAAATATACAAGACAAGGGGCCATTGGGGCCTTCATCAGTGTACTGCTATGAGACTCTTGACCACATTAACAAAGCAGCAGCAGCAGCAGGACAAACTCCAAATCAAAGAATGTTGTTGTCGATGAACCTCAACTTAAACAACAAAATGCTCCTCGCTTCCAAGACACATCTACAGGTGATACAGCAGCAAACCGGGGCAAGCAACAGCTAGCAGAACATTTAAAAAAAAACAAAAAACAAAAAAGAAATTACAAAAAATAATCAGGAGTCTTGCGCGTGGTGTCGGGCTCAACTTGCCGAGGTGCTGGATCAAACTGAAGAAAATTCTGGTCCATATTCTCCCCAATCTCTAAAATTGCAGCCATGTTCCCACATCGGTAACAATAATTTGGAGCACTGAAGACAGTAACCACATTCTTTTCCTAAAGGAGAGCACATAATATATAATTAAGAGTAATACAAAAGCAAAACATGTTACAAAAAGACCAGTCATTATTTCCTTTGGGTTTCACACCTGACACCAATTGTATCCTTCCATGACGAGTTGATGGGCTCTTGAAATCAGAGTGAGACCATTGGTATGATTGAACTGAGCAGCAATATCCTGTCCAAATGTATAACCAGCACCACGAGGAGATATTCCCCACCCACAGCGGTCATCGGGATCAGACCACAAGAGATCACACATTGGTCCTTCATGAGGAACCTACCATGAATAATTCCACAGGATACCATCATTATGGACAAAAGAACCAACCAATTAATGAATGAAGATATAAATTTTCCATATAATGCAGCAAAGACCAGAGGCAACTTAACTAGTACCAAATTTCAGTTACACTCTTGATGCAAAAGGAAATGATAACTTTTAATACTAAGATCCAAATTTTTGGTCATTTTCTCAACTTTCCTATCAATCATAATTTAAAAAGCCTTCATACTTTTAGTTGTTTGTGCATGTTCTTGTTTGATATTGTGTGATTTAAAGTACATGGCAAATTACCAGTACTCTCCTTGGACATGGATCAAGACGATTAAGAAATGTTGAGAATCACTTGTACACATACCTCCTGTATACGGTCCAATGCTCGAATATTGTCTAATGTGTCTAAAGATGGTGAAAGTCCCCCATGCAAACAGAAGATCTGAGACGTAAAATTCTAAAGCTGTCAGAAAATGTCCAGATATTAATCAACTTAAGCAGTCTGCTATAAATTATAGTCAAACCTGACTCTCAATAAGAGCTGTAAGGGGTAAATAATCAAACAAGTCGGTAAAATACTTCCACACATTGGCATTTCCATATTTTCTCAAGCATTCATCATAAAAGCCATACCTGAAAAGGGGAAAAAAAATCAACCTTTTAGTTAGAGTATAATATAGCAACTCCATATACCACCTCATCGTACAATGTGAGCAAGTTCTAAACACTAAAAAACTAACTCCCATGATTTTTCAAAATTCTGTTTTATATATTAGATAGCAATGTGGTTTCCCTTTCCATGAGTCACCATGACATATTTAACTGCTGGTTCATAATCTCTATTATCTACTCATCGCTTCAGCCAAAGGAATGTCCGGCCTTTTCAAGGCTTTAGTGCATTTTTAACATTAAGAGAATTGAATAACCACAATTCAAATCTATTTCATCTTAGTCCTTGTACATGCAAATCAATTTTACATTGCAGTACTAGACAGTTACAAATCTTGTCCTCTCATACAAGTGCAATACTCAACAAGAGTTTATAAATGTGACTGAGCAGAATCAGCAAACTGATTAAATCAACAGTTAGGTAGCATGCATAATGCCGTATAGTTTCTGAAAAGCATACCGAGAAAAGCAAACAGGGGAAGAAAAAGGTGTAGTGGCGAGGGAGCATTTAAGCAGAATCCAAATAGCTATGCTCTGCAGTTTTCTTCCATTGGAAATAAGGAAACTTAAGAAGTGAAAAGCACACCAAAAAGGGAAAGGGAAAGAAAAGGATGGATGAGGAGGGAGTGGGTTTGACATCAGACTTCCACGGTAGTTGGCCCCATGCTACCAGTTTTTGGAAACAGGCTACATGCATAGGGTGGTCACACAAGGCTAATCGTGAGAGTATCATCAAAACATTGTGCAATGCAATAATAATTTGCTAACTAGTAATCATGCTGATTTGATGCTTTGACGAACTTTATTAACCAACACAAGAACCCCTCTCTATCATGCATGCATTCATGCATGCAACTGTAAGGTTTAGACAAGTTAATTCCTCCCACTGAAATATTAAAATAGCATTAGCCACTCTGATGTAAGAAAAAACACCAAGGAGAATCCTAAGCTGAACTTGCTCAATTACCAACGTGTTCAAATCAGTTAAGCAACCCCCAATTTAAATGAATTATTCCACAGAACACAAAAACCAAGCAGTTCAGAGATTTACTTAAGAATAATTATTCACCCAATAGCAAAAGCACTGTTGGATAAGTTTCCAAGCCAAATTAGTTTCCTTTTGCCCCAATGCAAAATGCTTAAAACATATGGCAGGACAACTCATAATTTGTGGAGAACAGTAGTCACCTTTTGCCATGGGCAGGTAGAATCACATTATCAACAACAGAACTCACAACAACTTCCAAAAAGAGAATATACATGCAAAAACCAGAAAGCCGAGGTTTTTTCTTTTTCTTTTCATTTCAAAAGGACGGAATAATTTGAAAAGGTAGAAACAATGGGTAGCACAGAGACTAAACCAATGTAAATCAAAATACAAAACACATTCCGAAAATCTTATTATAAAGAATGCATCACCTTTATGTGTGTTTAACATTATATTGCTCTTCATCATGTATAAGACCTTAAGGTCACTCAACTCAATGTTCAAAAGTAAGAAATAAAGGTTGATTTTTTGTCAGCATAGTCTATAACATCAGTAAAGAAAAGGATGGAAGGTATGTGAAAAGATCTTACACTTGTGTTATCTGTCGGCTCTCATGATTTCCTCTAAGAATCGTGATTCTATCTCTATACCGGACTTTCAAGGCCACTAACAGCGTGACAGTCTCAACCGAGTAATACCCACGATCTGCACATATGTAGAGAAGGTTCTAAGAAATGCTAGCTCCCATAAATAAAAATTCGCAAATAACTGCAATATTATTAGAGTAACAGGATAAAAAGAACTGATTTCTCCCCTCAACCATCTAAAACCTTAGATGAGGTAGCTACAGCTTAAGACATAAAATTGACACACATAATAGCTAGTATTTCTTAATCATAGCAAACATCCCATGACAAGCTAAACAATTCCAACCTTAGCGCAATAAAAGTTTAGTCTCACAGAGCGGAAATAATACAACTCCCCAGGGGTAAGGAACTAATAGAGCACAGTGGCCATCTCGGTCCAAGCTGGTAAGCTCAAACACCAATCCCGCCCTAAATTCTCAGCAGTTTTAATCATCCAAGGAACAAAACAAACAGTAAATTTATCACAAACGTAGTAACACGATAATAGATCATGAAAGCATTGGAATTATTACAATTTAAATATAATAATCCAGCAATTTATCAACATATGAAGATTAAAAATAACCTAACCAATCCCTCTTAATTTTTCAAGCCCAGCCAGGAGGGATCCGTACCTACAGATCTGATCACATAACATTTCATTGACTAATTCACACAAAAATTTCACATGATATAACATGAGATATTCCAAAACAAAAGAAAAATAACAAGCAAAAAGCAAACCGCACATTCAGCTACAGAGACTAGAAAATTCACCAAATATTTTTTATAAAAAAAAAGGAAGAAAAAGAAGAATAAAGAAAAACCTTCACTTCCTTGCTCTTAACTCAATCACATCAATTTTCAAAAAATCATGCAAAAAAAAAAAAGGAGAATCAAATCAAGAAGCAAAGTAAGTGACTGACCTACATAGTCCCCCATGAAGAGATAATTAGTATCAGGCGCATTGCCTCCTATCCGAAACAGCTCTATTAGATCATAAAACTGTCCGTGAATATCACCACATACCGTTACCGGACACTTCACCGGCTGCACGTTCCATTCCTCCACGAGTATGGCTCGTGCCTGCTCGCACAACGCCTTCACCTCCGCCTCCGAAAGCGGCTTACACTCCATCAGATGCTCGATCTGACGGTCTAGGTCTCCCTGTGACGGCATCCTCTCTCCTCCTCCACCGTCCGATCACCTGATCCCCCCGTCCCCCTTCCCCTTTCACCACTGACAGTACGGTCAAGAAAATGAATAACTAACAACCGGTCGGATCGGTTAATTTCGATCCGTGAAGGGTAGGGGATTAGGATCGTAACGCGGCGTTTTGGAGATTAGGCTTTTGCTATGGATTCGTTTTCGATCTATCTACCTATCATGACTCTCCCAGAGACGAAGAATTTAAAACTTTTTATTTTCATCGGAGAGATGATGCCCTGCTATCAAATTTAGGTTTTCCTTTTAATAAATGATTTCTTTTTTTTTTTTATTTCTTTTGTCGTAGAAAGGGAAATGCTTAAGACAGGAGGAGAAGAGAGAGATCAGTGTGAAATGAAATTCAAATGCAAAGCAAATGAAATGGCGAAATTTAGACCTCTTACTAATTTTTGGTTGAAATTTGAAATTCTTTTTAGCAATAATTTTAAATTTGAATTAAATAAATAATTGATAAATATTTGTTGTGGTGTTCGTCAACATTAAAATACCAGGGAGCCAAAGCTTTTCTTTTTTCTCTCTCCGGTGGCTCCGCCGAGTCAAAATCATAAAGTGATACGACACGTGTCCGTTCGTTGCTAATCCTTTGAACTCCTTTTATTTAATTGTTGGTTGTCCCGCTTAAGTTAGCAACCTTTGCAATTGGCTCCTCTTTCTTTCCTTTGTTTTTTTTGAATTTCAAAATAAGAAGGTAATTAATTGTCAACTAATGATTAGTCAAGGAAAGCTTATCAACAAGAAAATAAATATAGTCCAGGAATCTATTTGTGATTTCATTCTTTTCGTTGCAACAACAAAATAGTCAAATTTGTGAATATTGCTAGGTCAAATAAAGCACAAGAAGATTGATCCGGTTTTTGAATTGAGATTTCACCTTTAGAAAGGTATGCTATAATTTGTCCGTAGTTTATTATTATTATTATTATTATAAGTAGATATTAATGAGAATGTCTTAATCTCCAACTAATATTCTCTCGGGGCTGAGGCTAGGGCTTGGGCTATCACCTTAGGCTCGTAAGTCCGGCTCCATTCTGGTCGGAGTTGCACATAATAAAACTACAGGCTTGAGACGGGTCATCTGATCTAGTTTGAAAAGATAATAAATTTTATTTTTAAAATGTATTTTAAATTGTTATATAAAAGTAAATGTATTAGATTGAGTTCGAGTTTTGCTTTTAAAAAAAAAAGCTTGAAAAACCCCATCAAATTTGAATTTAACTTAAAATAAAAATTTCAAAATAAACGTTCTCGTGACGATATGCATTTATCTTTTCACTAAGGATTAAATATGTACCAACATATTATATATAACATTTCAAAAATTTATAATTCGTGATATTTAAACTTTTATACTTTTTACCTTCAACCCAACTTTTTAATAAATATAAAATTAATTTTTTTATATAATTTTTAATTATTTAAGTTGTTATTTGAGTTATTTAATTAGTAGTTAAAAGATATGAGCAATTAATTAGTGTATAATGTTATATTATGGATAATATTTTGTGATTTTATTTAAATTTTAATAGAGTTGAGGTACTTTTTTAACTAAACGGATTTGGATTGAGTATCTAAAAAAGAATGAATACCCTATCCGTTTACATTTCAACTTTGTACTTGATTAACTTTCAATATGTTGGAGGGAATTACACTAATACATTTTTATCAATAATTTTGTAGGTATCTAAACTATTCATTACCTAAATAGAAAGTTATAATTATTAGTACTGCCGATTGGTAGAAATGAAGTGCTGTGCCATTATTCTGTTAATTGAATTGATTGTGTGGAGACTCATGAATCTAGTTTGCTAATGGACTCTTTTCATGTTTGGTATCTTTGTCCATACTCCCACCTGCTTGTTAATAGGCTTGAGCACATCTAAAAGATGATCATGCCTTTATACTGCCATGAGATGCCATCCAAAAAATGAACATTAAGTGGATCGATTTCAGATAAATTTAGGGTTCAAATTCTTCACAAAACCATACCTAATATTATCCCTTGAACTATCTTCGGATTATTGGAGACAAGGAAAGAGTAGGGGAATTTAATGCATACATTATTTTCTTTTTTTAGATATTTTCAAAAAATGGGAAGCCAAATGAAACCAAGAAGAGGAATCACATTTCCATTTTCTTCAGCATGGAGCTAGAATAAATTGAGATAGACTTTAGCAACCTTAGGTTTGGCTTGACTTAAAATTCTATCCTTTCTTCTTAATTGAAAAATGTTCAAGAAAACTTAAACCCTTTCTTAAGCTCGAAACATAACGATTTTATTTATTAAGATATGAATATAAATATGAAATAGTAATTAGTAAATTAAGTAATATACTTCCATTATTATATAATATGATGAAATTGATAAAAATATTAAGGCACAATATGTAAAATGTTTTAGAATTATTTAAAAAATTTAAATAAATCTTTAATCTTTTATTATAATCAATCAAATCATTATATTTTTATCTTAGGTCAAATAATGACTGACTGATTGTTATTAGTCAAAACACTACTTATCATTTTATTCTTTAAATTGATATATATTAACATGTCACAATGGATATTTATGATTACAAGGTATTTTCGCCTTACATGTTAGTTTCACGTTACATAAAAAATAATAAGTGACATTTTGACTAATTACTATTAATCAATCATCAGCTTTAAAAAGTCTATTAGATTTTAAAAAAGAGTACAAAAACTTGATTGAATGTAATAAAAGAATAAAAATTTATCTAAAATTTTTTAAATTCATGCTTTATATGTTGAGACTAATAATTTATCCATGCTTGAGCCAATACAATATATCACCCCAACTTAAAACGGAATTTATAACAAGAGAATTTTCTCTTCAACTTAACACTTTCCTAAATACGTTGTTATTCATTTTCTTTCTCAATTTGTACATGGCATTAACGTTACTATGGAATCTTTTTTTTTTTGTTTGGCTATTGTAGAATGGTTTTGAAATGTATTAGTTAGATAATTTGCTAGCCAGACTAGGTCCATGATATTGACAAACGAAAAAAAAGTAACAAAAGCGAATAAAACAAAGCCTAAAACATATAATTTTCCACTATGATTTGAGCGTTGAATATGTCCAACCTCATAAAGAATATGGTTATGTTCTTGAATTTCATAAAATTCTTACAAGGTAAGACCATACAAAACTAGAAGAAAGAATAAAGCACGTGAGTAAATAATAGGAAGAGCCCATTTTAAAATTGGGCTCAGTTCAGTCCATAGATGTGGTAATACCATTATGCAGTCTTTCAATTCTTCCTAGACTTGACAGTGAATGTGGGAGCTGGTTTGTGTTATTGATTGGCGACTCCCTCACATGCAAAATGCAGGCAAAAGCTTCACCGGCTTGCATCTCCTTTTGCTTTTTGCCCTTTTTAGTAAATGCCTCAATTTGAATCTATCTTACTTTAGACCACTTCTTAGAGCAAACAACAAAAGATGGAGACTGAATAATAAAAAGGTTAAATTTTGCGTGGAGAGAGCAGAGCAGCCCTCTTTTGATTTTTGGTTGGCTTTGATGAGAATATATAGCGACTATATGTATGTATATGTTTATCTCATTCTTTTTCTCTCTCTCTTTTGTGTTCTCCTTGGATTGCCACGATCGAGATATAAGAATCTCATGCATGTTTACTAAGTTTGAATGGACACAAAGACCAAAACAGTCCCAGCTCCCACACCCAAGAATCCAGAGAAAAAGACTAACACACAAAGATGTAAAACAACTTTTTCTTTTATGAGCTTACACCTTTAATTGGTGGATTCACTTTAGTTTTGGAACTCATGCCCAGTGCGCACCTTTTCTAGAATAAAACTCAAAGCTTTGACAAGTACAGTAAACAAACCCAAGCACCCAAAGCCAAAGAACCATTGATTGACAGGTAGACGGATTTTGGATTTTGGTACACGTCCTGTCATACATGCATGGCTGCAAAGAACATATTTCCCCACTTCCAAATTCTCACCTACTGTTCTTTATCTCTCCCCCTTCTCCCTCACTCCCTCTCACTTGTTTGGTTTTTTACCATGCAAAGATTGAACTCCACATCTGCTGCTCACGTTTTTCTTCTCCCACACAATTAACGAACTAATTATAATATATTTTCTTTAAGAAAAAAGATAGAGACACTTAAAGTTGATATAGAAAAGGCTAGCTATCTGCTTAATATCTCTCTCCCTAGATGCTTTTGATGGTGAAGCATATTTTGTAGTATGAAACAAGCTTCCATTTGTTTACTCCTCTCCCAGCACGTCTCTCCATAACAATTCTTGTTTGTTAAAAAAAAAAAAAATACATGCAGGCTTAATTGGATATTCAAATATTTTCAGTATTTAAAGTCCCACTTCCAAAAAAAAAAAATACATACAAGATACGGCAGATACGCTGGCCTTTGTGGTCATCTCTTGCACTTTGGCTGAAGCTTCCCATACTTTGATGCCTAAGCTTGTCCAGGCGGTCGTCTCGAGTTGCCAGTTCTCCTGTGAAGAAGGAAAAGACTAATTAATGGATAATGATGTATAGGATCACAAATCAAGCATCTAATTAAGTGGTAAATATATATAATTACTTAACCAGCTTTGTTACTTGAAAAAAATTTACGTACGCCAAAATGGCAATTCATTGTATGCTTAGGAGTTGCTAGGTCAGCTTTTACTGATTTGGTAATCAGCTACATCACAGCCAAGTTCGAAAAAGAGAAAAAAAAAAGGTTTATTGCAGATTTTCATTACAACTAATGAAAAGGAGAGAAAGAAAAGACCAAAGAAAAAGTCACCATACAAAAAAGTAATTAAAGGCTTTGTAAATGCAGTATGCTAATGATAATTAGGTTTGGATAAGCAAGATTAAGAGATGGAATAAAGCGAAGAGACCGGCTTTATTTCCTTTTCTTTTTAATGGCGATTAAAACATAATGGACCACATGTACAAAAGGACTCAATGTAACAGTTAAAAGCATATATACATATACATATTTATATATATATATAAGCCTCCAAGATTTCATAAAAATTCTTTTTTTTGTAAAATATTAAGGAAGAAGCCATCTTTTTTATGCGTTTAAACACTCAAATTTAAGGGCAAATGTGTACACATAATACCCGATATATAATAATACATGTAACACGTTCTCCAAATTGCAGAAAAGATTACAAATTACTAAAATGATTTTGGTCTTAAAGTTGTTTGTAACTGGAATGAAAACTTTAGCATGAAAAAATATTTACAACTAATTAAAACACTTCCTGAAGACTTCACAGAAAGAAAAAAAAAAAACAAAGCGAAAAAGGAAGGAAGAAAACCAAATTAGCTATATATATATATTTATATATTTAGTCTAATTATTCTTTCCCATGGCTATTCAAAAGAAAAATTATTCTTTCCCATAATATTAGAAAACAAAAAGATATATATATATATATATATATTTATGCAAACCATGTATATTATTCGGATAAACTGATAATAAATTTCAACCAGGTTGTCACATACAATAGCATATAATTTATGTTGGCCAGATAATGAAAATGTACAGTATATAAAGTCACACCTGTTATGAATAGGATCTGGTCCATTAGGAACTCTTCTTTTGCTCATGTAGTTGAGATCCAGCTGCGGGTGCCCATCACTCAACAACTTTCCTCTAGCTAATACCTTCACATGCTCCTGCCGCTTTCCCGTCGATGATGATGGCTCAGTTGTTAACGTCGTCTTTGTTTTGTTCCCTTCACTTTGCAGTGTCCCAACTAACAAAACTAAGATAAACCCCAATACTACGAGTGTTCCAAACAGGGCTTTAGAGAACAAAGAACTACTACTACTGCTACCACCGCCCATGATTAATTATTTTCCTTTATATATATTTCCTATATTTAATTTCTAGGACATAGAGGGCGGAGGGAGGGAAAAAAAGAGTTTTAAAGGGAGATTATTATCGTTAAATGATGATTGGAATACGGTTTATAAGAGGAAGGAAGGAAAGAAGAAAAGAAGATAAAGAGAGAGGGTGGGTTAAGGCAAGAATTTTTTGTTTTTTAGGTGATGAGGCAGTTGTTTTTTTTACTTCATGGTTGGTATTCTTTATAGAGAGGGGGTGGAGTACGCCGATTCTGTTTTCACTTTCTCCAAGAGAGAGAGAGAGAGAGGACACAGCTGGTTTCGAACGTGACATGGAGGGAACCCCTTTGCTTTATACGCTGATCTTCTTTTGCTTTGAGTTTGGGCATTTTCATGCACTTAAATACCAAAAGACGACCTGCCTTACCTACGAGAAGAAGAAAGCATTATACTTTAGATACTCCATGGAGTTGGAAGTGATGTATACGGCTCTAAAGATTTGAGGCATAACTTCTTTATAACTTAGGCTGCAATTGATACTTTTTAGAAGATTAATCATATTCTAGTGTTTTGTATGACAGAAAAGTAAGAGATTCAATACACCGTAATAAAAATTATATATATATATATATATGTACGATGAATGAAAAACACGAAGAGAAATCGTTATTATCTCCCTTCTTTGATAAATAACTAGAGAAACAACTTACATTTCCTATACCCTATAAACCTATCCTTTTCTATAAGAAGAAAACATACTCGATTCATTATTCATTTTATTTTACCCACATGTTTTGGTATATGACTTTATATATATA
>NW_018397266.1:6655793-6710631 GCF_002168275.2 Theobroma umbraticum
TATATATATCTATATCAATGAATTTTCATTTTCCTCCTATCAATATGGTGCCGAGGAATCTAATTGTGCTGCACATCGTAAATATATCTATTGTCTCATGTAAATTTATAATTAAGCTGCCAAATCAAAGGTTTCAGCGCTAAATGCAAGTGTTTTTTTTTTCCTTCTTTGTTTGGAAATCTCGTTCTAGCTAGTTTAGGAATTATACATCTCTGAAAATATGAGAAATTATTCCTTGGAATCGAACTATTTCATAAACTTCAATTATGTAAGTTGTCCAAAAAAGCAGAAAAAAAGCCTACCTTATATAGGTACGTGACATACTGTTTGTACAGCATCACTCAAGACGCAATGAATTCAACCTCTTATTGGTGGGGTTGCTATTGAAAATGCTAGAATATTAATCCAGCGCTTTAGAATTTAGATGTTTTAATAAGGGATGTGAATGGGTTGTTTTATGGGTACTTGCGGTATTGATAACGTAGGGTTCAGGTACTTTATATTTGGTTATGAGACAGACTAACGTGCATAAAGTTCGGGTATTTTATATTCGATTATGGGACGAATTAAGGTAGGCTTTTAAAACCCAACACAGATTTGACTAGGTTTTGGGTATGCTTTTAGGATACCATACACTTGAACTCCAATTATATATAATGTTATAAAAGTTTTAAATTTAGTGAGATTTAAACCTTTGTGCTTCTTACTTTAAGACAATCTTTGCCATTTCAATCAACCTATCTTTTTATAAATTAATAAATATAATATTAATTTATATTAGTCTAACTATGGCGTAAATTTAAATATGTAAAATTTTATTACTCGTAGGGAAATTTTTCATAAAATTTCCAAGCACATAATGTAAAATTTTCATACATTTTCAATAAAAAAATTTTTGTAAATAGGCCAAGGTTAGGGGATCAAAAGGATGTAAAATTTTTTGTGATTTAAATTTTAATTATTAGTAAATTACATATGAATTTGTGTAAAATATTTTTTATTCAGGTTCAGGGTTTGGATTATTAAATGGATATCTAAATACAAAAAATTTGCCTTGTATAATCAAGTATTTAACGAAGTCATATAATTAATTGATAATGTTTTACTATTAAGATTCGGTTTTGGATAACGTTTTGCAATTTTATGAGAGTTTTAATAAGGTTAAAATACCTTAATAGTTATATGGTTTCAGAGTTGGATATTTAAAAATTAGTAAAAACTCTACCCGTTTACGTCTCTAGTTTTAATTTAGCTGGAAATCATTCATAATTAAACACCACATGATATATACATATACATATATATATAAAGAAACTAATGAATAACAAATAAAGATAAAATTAAATAAAATTCATGCTTGGTAAGTCTTGAATCTAGATGATAATTATTGAGTTCTGTCTTGATTAATATATTTAATGATTAGCACAAGATAGATAAGTCTCCGCTAAATTAGAGGCTTTTTATCTTTACCCTGTCTCGTAGAGGTAAACACTATGTTATAAAGTGTTCAGTATATAAGATTGTTCATCATTAGATTTTTACCATAATCTTGCAATATGCATAAACTTGAGTACTTAATTAAATGGTTGGTTTTTTTACTCAAAAAAGTGGAGTTTGATCCCTCTTTGCCAAATCAAAAGAAAAAGAAAACCAAGATTTACATTTCTTCTTTTCCTTGGTCTTCTTTACATTTATGGTGTAAAGTGACTCTTGTGATAAAGAAGAGATAATGTTTCAAATAAGTGAACAAGATGTATTGAAAGCGACAGAGAAGAAGACTTAAACAACCCCTAAAGTATTAAGTGTTGCGACAAATGGTGATAGATAAAATGTAGAGAATAGGTAAGCAATAGAGTTAGGTTGAGAATTGAGTGAAGAAGGGCGATGTAAAAGAGAATTTGAAAAAGAATAATTAGAGAAAGAGAGCTTATAGTGAAAGTTTATCTACCTCTTCCCAAGAAATCTTGTTTTTCCAACATGAGTTGTGAAAGCTATATATATAGAGTAAGAAGAAACCAATACTCAAGAGCAGAGTTTGATGCACATATTGAGTAATAGTACTGAAAAGAATTTTAATGTACATAATGGATAACATTTAAAGAAAAGACCTTCAATGTACTTAATGAGTAATAGTTATTGAAATCTCATGATGTGGTCATTGAGAGTAGTGATTTTTTTCTAACATATGACTTTAATGGTGTAATGAGAGTTGCTCTTATGTAAAAGGGAAATGGGAAAAGGAAAAAAAAGTAAGAGGGAAAAGTATGAAAAGGTTAAGAGAAAAACCTTTTAATTATCTTTATATCTAAGTTACCAAGTCGAGCTCTCCAAAATGTTCCTAGGTGAAATTAAAACGTGAATCTTGCCACTTGTTTTAAGCTACTTTCACTACTATCTGCATCATATAGCTGTTTTAGTTATTCAGGTTGCTCTTATTACTCTTTATATAGTATTATGCTTACTATTAAATAACCTGCAGTGAAATAATAAGTTAGTAACTAAATCAAGTATTTATATTTTACCCCCTACATGAGAATTTTTGGCTTTAGAAGTTCTTATGCATCATTAGTAATGTAAAAGTGAAAGACAAGGTGACTTGTAAGAATAAATTTAAAGCTTGAAATATGAAAAAGTTATATGTATGTATGTATGTATGTATTATGCTATAGTGCCTTATGCATGGTGGTATATTGGCGCAAGATGTACACCTTGCATGGTGGCATGCTAATGCTTGTGCACAAGGTCATGTTAATGTCTTGTGTGTATAAATGTTTTGAGCATACACCTCTAACGTTTCTTTCTTATTTTTATGTGAAACATTTTTTTTTGCTTTGTGTATCTTGTTTTGTTGCCCTTTACATGAAAATTACTTTATTGAAAATAATATTTTTTCCACACATGAGGGTATATATATATATATGTATATATATATATAAATTTCAATGAAAGAGCTTAATTAATCTTAAAAAGAAAGTAAATGTTTTCAATGAAAAATCTTGATTCATTATGCCCTATGAATATAAGGTTGTTGTGCATTTTTTTCTAATTAAAAATAAAGCAATATTTAGAGCAAAGCAATGGTTTTTTTTTCTCTATAAATCTGTTTAAACAAATAAGTCTCTTTCTCTCTCTTTAATAAGAGCATAGGAAAAGTTTAAAATTATTTTCTTTTGATCCAAAATCATTAGGACCAAAACTACTTTTTCTTGCTTTTTTGAAATCAATATATTTTTTTCCCATGTATGTAGGGGTTTCTTATGAGTAAGGCCTCCTTACATGCACCTTTTGGGACTCTTGAGTGCAACAGACCTCTTAGGCGATTGGCTGCATGGTTACCTTTGATTGCTTTGCTTTGAATATTGCTTGATTGTAAATTCTCAAAGTGTAACCTGTACTCATTGAAAATCCCTTAATTGTTAACTTCTGTCAACTCTTTCTCATTGCGAGACATTTGTATGTTTTACACGCCTTCTCTAAAGCATTGAATATATTCCATGAGATCCTCCCTAGACTTTTAATGCTTTCTTCCAAGGTCAACAAAAGAAAAATTCTAGACGAATTTTTCTAAAAACATCTTGCATATTTAGTTCCATGATTTAATATAACTAGGGGTGAGAATAACAGACCATATATAAGCTTTTTTGTAAGAGACTTGGAGAACTCTTTCAACTTCAAGTTATCCCCAAATCTTGTTACTCCAAAAGTTTCCATAAATTTCATAACATGTTTTTGTGTATCCTTAATCTTACGATTAACTTGCTTGAACATTGGGCTAGTGTAATCCTTAGGATATGACTTAGCACTTACACTAGTTGGGTAGGCAATGTAACATCAAATTTGAAAAATTTTAAGCTTTTATACTTTTGATTGAGTAACTTTTAAAGCTCTTATTTTGTCAAAAAGCCTTGAATAATGGTTGCGAAAGACCATTGTAGTTGAGGTAATGACTAGGTTAAACATGGCTAGGGGATTGGTCATATTTGGGTTTCTACTGACTGCCACATCAATAATATTTTCTCCATTTCTTGCATTCTCATTTTTTGTTTACAATTAAGATAGTGGCTCATTAGGTGTATTTTCATTACAATTAGGGTGCACATGTTGAGCTAGAGAATTAATGGTAGTAGAAGATACAAGTTGGGATATGATCTTCATAATCCATTTGGGTAACGTTTGGTATAAGGGAAGTGGGAGTATATTCCTTGCAATATGCCCAATTCAATTACATTGCATTATTTGTTTTACTACAAACCATTATAATATAAGATTGTAATGCAATCATATTATAATGTGATCATAATCCAAAACCAATGCAATCAGATTGCATTACACTTTGCAATGTTATTAAAGATATTTTTGTCTTTCAATTTTGTTACTTTGTTAAAGACGTTTTGCAATGTTATAATTTGTTTTTTCATATAGATTTCAAGAGATATCTCTTTGTTACTCTCAGTAATCATTTTTTGTTAGATGGTGGATGGTGATTGTTAATAAAATTTATATTGTCTTTTAAATGAAAAAATTAAAATAAAATATATAATATAAGAAATTATATTTAAAAATGAAAATAAAATAAATAAGATTATAATAAGAAATGAAAACAAATATATGATATTAAAATTATATTTAAGAGATGATATTATATACCAATTAGCAACAAAAAAATACAAGTATATTAAAGTTGTGTTTTAATAAATAGAGGTAATTTTGAAAATTGACATTACATTCCCAGTAAAGTATTTGTAAACTAAATGTTGCAATGTTATCTTACTCATATTTTAATCATTACTTTGTTTATATACTAAATATTATGATGTTATTTTCCCTGCAATCATATTACTCGTAATCATATTACATTATAAGGTACCAAACAACACCTTATTGTTGTCCTCCATTGTTTGCATCCTCTATTGAAAAGCTTGGAGCATTTTCATCAGGTTTTGGATGTATGTGGGAATAGTTGTGTCTTGATTATTGGTGAAATTGTCCATCTTGTCCAATAACATAGGATTTTTCTAGTAAAATTTACTTATTGCAAGCATTCAACCCTAGTGGAGTTGCCGAAATAAAGAAGGGTTTTTGTGATAGGAAGAAGGTTTCTTATATAGGAAGAGGTCGTACTACAAATAAGTAAAAAAGATGTACTGGAGGCAATAGAGATAAAGATTGAAAGTCTATAACATACTGAATGTTGTGGTAATGTTGTGGTAGATGGTTATTACAAAGTGTAAAGAATAAGTAAACGATAGAGTAGACCTAAGAATCAGGTGGAGATAGGCTAAGTGGAAGAAAGTAGTAGGCATTTCTAATAGATGGTATTGTAATGAGATTTCATCTTAAGTTAAAGGGAAGATGGAAAAGGTACAATGGAAAGGCAATTGTTCTTTAAGAAAAGATTAAGATGAAGACTTTTTAATTGTCTCCATATTTAACCCATAAAGCCAAAGTCTTTCGAACATCCCAAAATAAAAGTATCTTGTAAAACCGAAGACTTATTTCAGGCTATTTGTATTGTTATCTACGTGATATAGCTATTCCACTTGTTCAGGTTGTTTTCATTACTTATAGCATTGTACTTACTATTAAATAACTCTTAGAAAAATAATAAGTTAATTGCTAAAATCAAGTATTTACTCTTAGAGATGAAGGTTGAAGATTAAACATGTGCTTTATATATGATAATGATTTGTTAGTTAATCGCAAATATAATAGGAACACATGTATTATGTGTGATTAGTCTTATTATAACGTTTTCTGTAACAGAATCTTTTCTTCTTTTCTCTTTATTTAATACTACTACACATTGTATATAAGTCCTTTCTCTTGTACATACTTCACTGATTGAATATAGACATCATTTTAATCCATTTGATAGCTTTTTCATGGTATCAGAGGGGATGTGATTAGGGTTTCTCTGAAAAATTTCTTTAATTCTTCGATTCTTTCATTTTTTGCTTATCTTGGTTTTCATAAAAAAATTATCACAATCGATCATCAATCTTTGCTTTAGTCCTCAAATTTCTCAATAAAAATGCTAGACTCAACCTCAAAATCACAAGTTTTTGTCACTGAAGATCTGCATTTCTCTTTTCATCTTTGTCACATAGATAATCATGGATTTGTGGTGATAACCCTGAAATTAACCTTTGTAAATTATCACTCATGGAGTAGATATTTCCTTTTAGCCTTTTCAATTTAGAATAAAACATGTTTCAATGATGAATCTATTCTTAAGCCAGATGTTAAAGATGATACATATGTTCCATGGCCTCAATGCAACAACTTAATTGTTTCATGGTTGCTAGAGTTTATCTCTCCACCGATGGCTACTAACGTCTTTTATAAGGAATTTGTTGAAGAGGTCTAGAAAATTCTGAAAGAATGTTTTTATCTACTTGATGAGGGCAAAATATGCAATTTACAGAATTTATATTGCAATATTTCTCAAGGAGTTCAATATGCGGATGATTACTTCATTGAGCTTCTAGTGGGATTTGGGAAAAGTTGAAAAAATATCAACCATTGCCACATTGTGAGTGTGGTAAGTGTACTTGAAGACTAAAAAATATGATGATATGATGCAAAAAGATCATATTTTTCACTTCCTTAATGGATTAAATGAGAGCTATTTGGGTTTAAGATTGCATATCACTATGCCTAAGCTTTTCTTAAGTTTAAATGAGGTGTATAACTTAGTTTTGAGAAAGGAAATATAAAGGTCATCTTAATTGCAAATTTGACCTCTAGCTGATTCAACAGCCATGGTTGTTGTAACAAAGGGAAAGGAAAGGTTCAAGAATGATTTAGTTTGTTCACATTGTAAAGAGGTTGGACACAATAGAGATAAATGTTATTGCATTGTTGGTTTTCTTCCATATTTTAAGTTTATTAGAGGAAATGGAAACAATACTAAGAGAGCTATGTCATCAGTCTCATCATTTAGTAATCCTGCTAATCAGTCATAGTTTGAATCTCATGAAGATAAAGAAAATAGTCAAGTGTCAAATGTGTCAAATTGGTCTTTTAAAAAAAGTCATGTCAGAAGCTTATGAATCTACTCAATGAGCACAATCTATAGGGCTTTGATGGTATACCTACCTAGTAAACAGCACTTGTCAATTCAATTTTTATGTCACCACATCAACAAAATCAAACAATTAACCATCAATAGTAGAATCAACATGTATCTATGCCATCTTAACCATCTATTGTGAATTCACCAGTTACTAGTATCATTTCTCAATCTTTAAATTTTAATTCATATATGTTCTTTTCCATCAAATATTGCAAATAATGTGTTCATGTTTAATTACAAATCATGCATTGTGAATACTAAAGCTACAGACCATATAACATGTCCTTTACATTTTTTCACTAGTCATAAACCTGCTAAAGAAGTTACAGTTCAGTTACGAAATAATGCAAAAGCAGTGGTAACACATATAGGAAAAAGTCTAAATAAGTTATACATTTATACTTGATAATGTGTTTCTTGTACCATCTTTTAATTTTAATCTATTGTCAATAAGTCAACTAACTTTTTCAAAGAGACATTGTGTGATATTTACTAATAAGTATTGCATGATTCAAGACATAGCTTCATGGACAATAATTGATCTTACTGAAGTTAGGACTAGCCTGTCTCTCTTGTAATGCAAGCTGTTTGATAAAATGTCTCAAAAACTTATTGTTTTTGTTTCTAATGTTTTTGCTTCAGTTTGTAATAAAATTCTTGAAGGATTTGATCATTGGCATCATAAACTAGGTCATATATCATTTGGAAGATAAAACTTGTTCAAAAATTGTATCCTCAAGTTTTTTTCAATGAAAATTCTATTTTTCATGTTTGTCCATGAAATAAACAAAATAAACTTCCATTCCCAATTCATGTTCAATCAGTTGTTGCATCATTTGATTTGATCCATATTTATATTTGGAAGCCATATGCTAAAAAATCTATACATCAATTCTTTCTTACAACAGTGGATAACTTCACTAGATTTACTTGGATTTTTTTGGATGAAGTCAAAGTCTGATGTAACAATTATAATACCTACTTTTTATAATTTTGTTCTTACACAATTTAATACTAAAATCGAGCAGTTTTGATCAGACAATCGCTTAGAATTTATATTGGCTAATTTTTACTTTAAAACATGTATTGTTCATGGTCTTTCCCGTGTCAAAACATGTAAGCAAAATGATGTTATGGAGAGAAAACTCCAACATCTTCTTGTGGTAGCTAAATCTCTTTTATTTCAATCTTCATTATTAACCAAATTTTGGGGTAATGCTATTTTGACAGCTACTTATCTTATAAACATAACTCCTACAATTGTCCTGAATCAAAAGATAAAAATGTTATATTATAAACGTCTAACTTATTATTAGAAACGTTAGCTCAATAAATAAGTGACAAGAATGTCCAAAAAGGAGATGAATTGGACTTTAAAAATTTGAAGAACTTGAAATAAAGTGCTATAGCTGACTATGCCCCTGATTCTTTTGAAAAACACTTCTTTAAAGCTATTTGAACAAGCTTAGGGTCGACTATGATGATTCAATAGTCAATCCTAAAATAGAAAACAATTTTCAGAAATTGCAAAGGAAGTTTGTTGATTGATTTAATGAACATGCCAAATTATAGAAAATTTACACAAATAAAGATACAATAAAGATTACTATTAGAATGTCTAAAACATTTTTCAAGTGTTAGTTTATGGAAACCAAATCAAGAACTATTCTAAAAAATCTTTTCAATAAGAAATGACATGTTAAGGGAGTAAAAAAAATTGAACAAAAACACAAAATAAGAAATGAAAGATGTAAACAAGAATGCAAGTAATTTATGAGATTGATGTTTTTGAAATAAAGTGTAACAAACCAAAGCAATAGTAAAAATGAAGACACAAATGTTTATTAGATGTTTGGCTTTCTGAAGTGCTTATATCTTCTCCTTAGGATCACCAAGGAGTTTCAAATCCATTATGGAAAATGTTTTTTTTTAACGGGATCAAGCAAAACCCTTACAATGGCATTTTTAAGGTTCAACCATAACCTTTATAATTGTTTTTTATCGGGCTCAAGCGCAACCCACAATTGCCTTTTCATAAAAGCTATTAAAACCCTCATAATGCCTTTTAAAGGAGCAAGCACAACCCACACTAACTGTTCAAGGCTAAGTTAAAACCATTACTAGGATGGATATAAGGAATAGAAAAAGTCCCTCTAAGAGGTAGATTTTATTGGGTAAGAACAAAAAAGGAAGAATGCCTAAATAATGGGTACAAAGATTAGAGTGAAAGCACAAAGAAATTTTTGCTCAAATAGGAATGCTTGATTTTCCTTAGTATTTCTCTGTTTTCTTTTTAAGATTTTGATTCTCAAGAGTTTGACCTTATTCTTTTTTCTTCCACACATTGAAATGCTTGCAAATGATCTTCTTTATAGTTGAAAGAATTTTGTAGCCGTTGGAGTTGAATTAGACAAGGAACTAGTTGTTAGTCTTTTGAAGTCTGTGTCTAACATTCATCTGTAATCGAGTATAGATATTAGGTAATCGACTATGGCTTTCAAAAATTTGAGTTTTAACTCCAATGGTTGAGTATATAAGTCATATAGTCAATCCATTTCCTGAGAGCTCCCCATTTTTGAGTTTTGCATTCAGAAGTCGACTAAAGCTTTCTCTATAGTTGACTAGTGCTAGCTTTCTTCAAGTTTCTCATGCATTCTTGCCAAAAGGTTAACTAGTGCTTCCTTTATAGTTGACTGATGCTTCCTTTCTTCAATCTACTCATGCATTCTACCAATAGATCATTACCCAAGCTATGTAGTCAACTATTGCCTTCATTTTCTTATCATTTGTGTACATATTGTGGACTATGTGTTCCTTGTAGTCAAATATTGTGCAGATTGTTATCGAAATTTATCATCCTTAAGTGGCTTAAGGTAAACTCCACGCCTTGTGAACTTATCTTGCAATTCTAGTCATCTCAAGAGTAATTGTTAAGGAGATCATAAAAAGAACTAATTCAAGCAAGTTCAACTCTCATTAAACAAAGTCATTCAAGCTTGTAGGCATTTATGAAGTGAGTGCGTGAGAGTTGAATAACTTCAAGAATTCACACAACTAAAAACAATCAAGCTTGCAATCATGTAAGAATAAATGTATGAGAGTTAAATTATTTGAAAATTTCATCAAGGATTAGTCAAATAATATTCAAGCAAATTTGATCATTTTGTCATAATTAAAACTATAATCATTTTAAAGCTAAAAATTTCCTTTTTTTATATGACAAAATTATGAGCATAATTTGCATTTGAAATCTTCTTTGAAAGCTTCCCCTAACTCTATTAGTCTTTAAGCTTTTTTTTTGACACCATTTAAGCGTAAGTGAAAAGAGTTTAAAATGAATCTAAATCTACATTCTCTCTCCTCGAACATATGTAGTAAGCTATTTCAAAAGGGTTTCAAATATCCTCATAAATCTTCTCTCCCTGTTTTGTTATATTAAAAAGGTTTAGAGGTGTGGGCATTAATACACTTAAGCCATAAATCATTAAATCATGTGTATAGCCATTCACTCACTCAACTATGGCTAATCATTGAGATATTGAGATGACCATAATCAACTATGCCACACATATATATATGTATGTATGTATATAATCAAAATGTGGGCATAACATTCATGAAGTTCAAGAAAGGTGAGCATAATAAGGAACATGCCATTTGTTAGAGAAAGATGTTCCATGAGCACATGAATGAAAAAATAACTATATTCAACTCCAATACCAAATGTTAAAAGTCAATATACTTGTTAGATGAAGAAGCTTGTAACACAACAACTAAGAGGCGTGAAGTTGGTTTTTAATAAAAAAATTTCACCTTTCTTAGAAAAATAGTTAGAGCTAAAAACTTTAAGTACTAATCTAGAAAAGCAGTAAATATAAATGCCAAGAAAGGTAAATGCAACAAATAAAGTTGTAAGAGAAGAGAAAAAGAACTCAACCACGATTTTTATAGAGGTTTGGCTTCACAATGCCTATGTCCTCTTCCTTGATACCATAAGGACTTTGAATCCACCAAAAACATTGCCTTTCTCAATTAGGCATAGGCATAACCTTTCCAGCCAAGTGCTTTTTCAAGATCAAGCATAACTTATCAATAAGTCATTGCCCTTCAAGGTTAAAGCACAACTTATGTACCTTTTCAAATAGAGGTTTAACCAAGCTTAATTTTTCAAGGCTCAAGTATAACCTAGGTACCTTTTCAAGGAGGTATAGCTTATCAGTAGTGGATTACAAGGGTTTTGTGCCTCTAGATAAGTTGATCGATGGATTTGGAGTATAAGAGAGTTATGCAAATCAATGATTTTAAACTTAACGGCTGAAGCTCTATTTTGAGGGCAATTTGTAGAGTGAGAAATGTGTGAACTTGAGAATGAAAGCTTTTTCTTCTCTTGAAATGAAAATATTCTCTTTTTTCTTGTTTAAAATGAAGTTCTTGGAGGTATTTATAGCCTCTTTCAAAATTTACCTATTAGAGAGAAAAGAGGATTCAAAATTCAAAATGTTGTGGTCATTTTGGTCACAATTGTCAATCTTCAAGAATCGATTAATGCCCTTATGAGAATTTGATTCTTTTGTACCTTGGGTATTTTGTTTCCAAGGAATCGATCATTCTACTCTTTACGAGTTGATTTTTCTCACTTTAGCGTTGAGATTGCTATTTTTGTTTTCTAAGAATCGATCATTGCTCTATTGAGTGGTTGGTACTTTTTGTACTACTTTGGATTTGGAGCATTCTGCTTTGTAGGAATCGATAACTTCCTTTGTTTGAAGTCGATTCTTTGTGACATTTGAGCGTCGCTTTGAAATTTCAAAATCAAGTTTTTCTTTCTCAACGTTTCCTTTCTAGCTTCTCAACAAGTTATCCTTTCTCCTTTGGCATCTTCAACAAGCTTTCAATCTTTTTTCATTTTACCTTAAGGAATTGATCATTGGAGACTTGAGAAGTGGATTCTTTTTGTTTAACATTTCTTTCTTATGCTTTTGTCTTTAGAAAAAACAACCTTTGCTTTTTGACAAATCGATTATTTCAATCTAGTAACTTTTTGTTTCTAGAGAATCGATGGTTCCATTTCTAATAAGTTGATTCTTTTTTGTTACAAAGAAGAAATATAGCTTTTTTTTTTCAAGGAATCGTTACCTCACTTAGAAAGGTCAATTCTTTCTTGTTGGAACTTGGTTTTAAAGCATTCAAATGATTTTATCGTTTACAAAAAACTTTAGAACATTTAGGGGAATTGCTTCTCCATTTCGAAGTATTTCTTTTCGGTTCCAAAACATATTAAATTTTGTCATTTCAAAACATAAAGTCATTTTCAAAGTTAACAATCTCTCCTTTTTTGATATGACAAAATCAATAGTTAAATTTGCTAAAATCTCCCATTGAATTTGTGCTTGTCTTTCAAAATATTTTCAAAAACTTTCAAAAGCACAATCTAGCATCATTTACAAGAAAACACAACAAATTTACTTATATTTCTCCCTTTTTTGTTATATAAAAAAGAATGTGAGAATAGAGCATACAATTTCAAAGCTCAAGAAAGCATAATATCATTTGTAGCACCATGAGACAGACAAAGAACATACCAAAAAGTAAAAAATCGACAAGCAAAATAGGTAGCTCTTCATCAACTATTCATTCTAGTACAAAAGATCATTGCTTGCATACAAAGGATCAATTTATAGCAGACATATAAAAAATCATATCATATATTAAAAACTTCATCATTTCAGTCACCTTCTTCATATGCTATGTTCAGGTTTTGGGAAATGATGGCTTGGGTTTTAGTGAGGAGGGTGATTGAAATGATGAAGTTTTGACTCTTGCATTTATCTTTGCCAGATTTTTGGTTATGCTTCTTAGTTCCTTTTTGAGCTCAGTGATTTCATCATTTAGCTTGTTGAGGATGAAGTCATGATAATCACACTTATTTTTAAACTTGCGAAAATGGATAACCGCCTTTTCCTCCATTTTTTGATTTTTTTTCAACAACTTTTGTCAAGAGGAATTTTTCTTGTTTGTGCCACCAACTACTTAGGTCATGATGTGCAAAGTTACCTATAGTATCTTTACTTGATAATGCTAGAAGTCTTTGCACTGCCTATTGATTTAAAGAGTTAATTGACAGTGAAGAATTATCTTTCAACTTTGATGTCACTTCTTTTTGAATCTTGGCTCTTTGTTGAGTATTTTTCTTATTCCATCGATGATTCACATTATCATACTCAATTAGCATCCTTCCAAAAGATGCTTTATCCCAAAATTTGAAATTGTTTTGCATCACAACATGGTTAAGTGATACATCAAACTTTAGTACTTCAAGCATTTATGAAATAACCATACTATAAGCTAAGTCATCACTTACTCCTCTTACCAAGGCTTCCATATCTCTGTATATGAATTAAGCAATATTAATTGGGGCACATATCTTGATATGATGGATGAACCATATCTTTTCATCTATCATTGTAGTTTTTTTAAGTCCAAATGGCCTCAAAGTGTTTGTTATAATCAGATTCAGAGCTTTGTCTCTCAAACTCAACCTTGTAAGATTATTCGGAGTTCTCATGTTTGGAATATATTATGTCATAAGCTCATTTTGGAATTCTTTTGCTGGAATGGCATTTTATTCTATTATATGAGTAAGAGAATTGTTACTCTAAGTTTTAATCCCAGTATCTTCTACAACAACATTGGAGTGATAACCAATTCTTTTCCAACAACAAATGTTAGAAAAGATTTTTCATGATCCACTATTTCTTCATCAACATCCCCTTTGTAGATTATGGTTGCATTTGCATAGAAGACCCTTACCAAATTCTCATAAATTGGCCTTCTCAAGTTCAAATATTTATACCATTCTAATACTTGCAAATTCTTAATGTACTTTAGCTTTGATCGATCCCTCTTCGAACCATTTAAGATCGATAACCTTTCCATGGATTACATTCCTCTGAGCAAATATGTTGTCATGTCTTCATTTGTTTGTATTGCTTGAAAAGTTTATATTGAAGGTTTCTCATGCTCCTTGGAATTTTTGGCTTTTAGGTTGTGCAAGTGTTTTTCCTTTGTCTCTTGGTCTTTCAGGTGCCATTGATGAAGGTTTGAGAGTTGGAGTGTGAGTTTGAGGATTATTTGAAGGTTGGGAATTGAGAATTTGAGACTCAAGGGATTGAACTTTAGTTGAACTATCTTTTTTCAATCTCAAAAGAATGGGGTTTGAGAAGAAAATAAAGAGTGAATTTATCAAACCGAAAACCAAAGGATATGTCAAAAAGACTTAACCTTTTCAAAATTTAGAGATTGTTTCTCACTAATTTGAGAAGTATGAAGAAAGTGCTTGACAGGTCATGTTGATTGCAAAGTTTTTTTATAGAAGAAAAACACATTTCAAAGAACTAGAGTTCAAACATTTTAAAGTTTTTGACACTTTTGAAATCGACTTCATGGGTCATTGAAACTTGGTTCCTATGCCCTAGTTTTTGAGGTTCTCACAACTCTTTAGGAATCAACTTTTATGAAGAGGCATGTCAATTCCTTTGTCTTTGAAAACTTTCAATGATGAACCAATGAGAACAAGAATATATTTGTTTGGGACTAAGAGATTGATTTTGTTTTGCTTGATCCCAAAAGGAGCACATGCATTGAACGATATGCAATTATGACGATTTGTCACAAAGTTGAATCAATATGCCAAGTAAAGATCTATAAAGGAGAAATCACTCATGATACACCAACCAAACATATAAGATTCTGCATTCATTTTAAATAATATGACTTACCTTCTTGGTTGTTTTTAATCCTTGAGGATGTATTTATACCAGCTTTCAACATCCTACCAGACTTCTCTATTTATGATTTTATCTTTTTTTCCAGTATGACTGCAGAATTTGGATTTATATGTTTCTTGGTATCCAAATTTTCTTGGATCCATTTGGTCAGCACTAAGGTTTTTGTTTTCTTTTGGAATCCAATTCAACCCCATAATTATACCATTTAAAGGTTTAGTTCTTTTTGAAATCCAAACACTTTTAATTGTTTTCCTCTTACATGCAACATTTCTAAATGAACAAAAATAAATAGAGTGATAAGTTTTATGACAGTAGATACAAATATTCTTGATATCATGTTTTTCTTTTTCTTTTTCACAAAGAAATTCTTGATATAATGTTCTTTTTGTGTCTTATTGTATCCTAAACCTTTTCTATCAAAGAATGCCATTTAACTTTCTAATATTTCATTTAACTTTTGTGTGCTCATGTGCCATTCAGAGTATGTTGTATGCAAATGTTCATTTCTCTTTTTTAATTCTCTTGCTTCATTCTTTAAATATTTTACCTTCGCTTCAAGCTCATTTCTTACTTTAATAAGTTTCTCATTTTCAGCCTTGAGTTTAGAATGATCTTTTTGTACTTTGAAGTCATATGTTCAAATTCAAAAGCTAATTCATCATATGCATCTTAAAGTTCATTAAAAGAATAAGACACATTATCTAGATCACATGAATGAGAAGTAATATTTGAGGAATATACCTTTGGATCTTCAATTCCTATGAAGCATAGGTTGACAACCATCTTTTCTTGATTTTCATCTTGTGACTCATCCTCATCAATCCAAGCAATATCCATTGCCTTCTTCTTAGGATCTTGAGAGTGACATCTTTTGATGTTTAGGCAATCATATTTGGTGTGATTAGATTTTCTACACTCATAGCAGATAATGTGATCTCTTTCATGCTCATCTTTTGGCATGTCTCTCCTTCCACTTTTTCTGAGTTGTTCTTTTATAAAAGATCTCCCATTTATATTTCTTTCATCATTTCTTAAGAACTTATTGAATGTCCTAATGAATAAGGATACTTCCTCATTTTCCTTATAATCAACACTTTTCTTATCTTTGTCTTTGTTAGGTTTAAGAGCTACATCTTTTCTTTTGACCTTTTTTTTAAGTGCTTCATCAACTTCATTCCCATGTTTGAGTTGCACTTCATAAGTAAGCAGTGATCCTATCAACTTTTCTAGTTTAAGCCAGTTCAAGTCTTTATCCTTTTTTATGACTGTGACTTTGGGTCTCCATGACTTAAAAAGATACTATAGGACCTTCTTCACAAGTTGGGCATTTGAAAATTCCTTGCGTAGGGCTTTCAATCCTCTTATTATTTTAGTAAATCATTCATACATTTTTATTAGTTTTTCCTCCTTTATGTTAAATAATTCATATTTTAGAGTCAATAAACCAATTTTGACTCTTTCACTTGCCTAGTCCTCTAATAACAATTTTCTAAAGTATTTCAAATTTTTTTGGCTGAGGTGCACATTGCTACCTTATTGAATTTACTTTCACTAAGTGCACAATGCTTGGCAGTTACAGCTTTGTGATTAAGTTGAACTAATTTTCTATCCTTATTGTCCTAGTCAGCCTTACTTTTAATATGCTTAACACTCTACAAGTTTAATGGGAACATGAGATCCTTCCAAAATGATGTCTTAAAGATCCAAATCCATAGATAGTGAAATTTTCAAACTTTATCCTCCAAGTGGATAGTTTTCACTCGTGAAGATTAAAGGTCTCATCATAATTGGCCTTTACTGATAAAGTTTATTAGAACCATTTTTGCTGCTTCAAGCTTTTTCCTTAGGATCTCTCAAAAATGGTTAAACCTACAAAACTTGAGAACTGACTTTGATAACTATTGTTAGATGAAAAAGCTTGTAACATAACAACTAAGAAGGGGGTTGAATTGGTTTCCAATAAAAAATTTCACATTTCTTAGAAAAATAGTTAAAGATCAAAACTTTAAGTACTAAACTAAAAGAACAATAAATATAAATGCCAAGAAAGGTGCAGCAAGTAAAGTTGTATGAGAAACGAGAAAGAACTCAGCCATAATTTTTATAGAGGTTCGGTCTCACAATGTCTATGTCCTCTTCCTTGATATCATAAGGAGTTTGAATCTACTAAAAACGTTGCCTTTCTTAACAAGGTTCAAGCATAACCTTTACAGCCAAGTGCCTTTTTAGGATCATGCATAACCTATCAACAAGTCATTGCCTTTTCAAGGTTAAAGCACAACCTATATACCTTTTCCAATAAAGGTATAACTAAGCTTACTTTTTCAAGGTTCAAGTATAACCTATGTACCTTTTTAAAGAGGTATAACCCATCAACAGTGGATTACAAAGGTTTGTGCCTCTAGATAGGCTGATTAACAAATTTGAAGTATAAGAAAATTATGCAAATCAAGGAATTTAAGCTCAATAGTTGATGCTTTGTTTTGAAAGGAATTTGTAGAGTGAGAAATGTGTGAACTTGAGAATGGAAGGTTTTCTCTCCTCTTGAAATGAAAATCTTCTTTCTTTTTTTTTTGAAATAAAGCTTTTAGAAGTATTTATAGCCTCTTTCAAAATTTGCTTGTTAGAGAGAAATAAGGATTCAAAATTCAAAACGTTGAGGTCACTTTGGTCACAACTATTAGTCTTCAAGAATCGATTAGTGCCTTTCTGAGAAGTTGATTCTTTTGTACCCTAGGGTAATCTGTTTCCAAGGATTTGATCATTTTACTTTTCACAAGTTGATTATTCTCGCTTTAGCTTTAAGCCTACAACTTTTTATTTTCTAGGAATCTATTGTTGCTCCATTGAGTAGTTGATTTGTTTTGTCTTGCTTCAAATTTGGAACATTGTGTTTTGCAGAAATCGTTCGCTTCTTCCATCAAAAGTTGATACTTTGTGACCTTTGAGCTCCACTTTGAAATTTCAAAATCAAGTTTTTCTCTCTCAAAGTTTCCTTTCTAGCTTTTTCAAAAAGTTTTCCTTTCTCCTTTGGCTTCTTCAACAAGTTTATAATCTTTCTTCGTTTTGCCTCAAGGAATCGATCATTGAAGACTTAGAAAAGTAAATTCTTTCCATTCAACACTTCTTCTTTATACTTCTACCTTCACAAGAATTAACCTTTGTTTTTTGATGGATCAATTATTTCTATCTGGTAGGTTTCTGTTTCTAGAGAATCGATGGTTCCCTTTTTAATAAGTTGATTCCTTTTAGTTACGAAGGAAAAATATAGCTTTCTTTTTTTCAAGGAATCGTTACCTCACTTACAGAAGTTGGTTCTTTCCTGCTAGAACTTGGTTTGAAAGCATTGAAATGATGTTGTCTTTTACAAATAGCTTTAAAACATTTAGAGGAATTGTTTTTTCAATTTTAAGCATTTCTTTTTGGTTCCAAAACGCATTGAATTTTGTCATTTCAAAACATAAAGTCAATTTCAAAGATAAAAATACCAATTGATAGATATAAGTGAAATCTCCCAAAAAAACTAAGCATAACATCAATTGTGAGAGATAGAATCATTTTAAAGCTCATTATATCAGTTGGTGAAACATTAATAAAGACTCCATTTTTTAAAGGACACTTAGCATACCATGCATATCAAAACACATTTAAGAGAAATATGATCAATTTTGAAGTTCAAGTGAAAAGAGATAATATAAGTTAGATGTTGATTCAAAGCTAGATACCAATTATGCTTTTCATCATTCAAGTTCAAGCGAAAAGCAATGTAGACCACAATATTATTTTAGTGTTTGAGGGATATTACCAATAGTGAAGAACACTAAATGTTGAATTCTCACCAAAGCTTGTTGTTGACTATCTCAAGTGCTCATGATACCAATTTGAAATAAAGTATAGAATAATGATCAACTCCCACTCAAGAATTCATAAGCTCAACACCAATTGTTAAAGTTTATTAAAAGATTTAAATGTTAGGAGAATGATTATGAGCCTAGAATAAAAGAGCATTAAGTAGGTATTTAATATATTCATCTAATACTCAAGTATTCATGGAATTATGTGAGTATGAGTATTTAAATAGATGCTCAACATATGCATAAAATACTCATATTTTCAAGAATTGTATACAATGTAGTTCCTAGGCACCTCCAAGGTATCAATTTTCATTAAGAATCATTCCTAATCAATTTCAAGTGTCATTAAGCATTTTCAATTTTCATCAAGCATGATCATTAAACATCATTAAGTGTTTTCAATTTTCATCAAGCATGAGTATTAAGCAATATTAACCAAGCAATGTTAATGATAAAAGACTTCTCCAATTTATTAAGGAATGACAATTAAAAGAGAATTTCCACAATAAGAGCATATCATTAAATATCAAGAGGGTATCATCATTAAACACTTTTAGCAAACATTCTTCCAATTTATTATCAGCAAGTATTTAAATATTCTCAAGGTAATATATAAAACTATCAATTCAAGGAGAAATATTCACATTGAGAGAATATCATTATCAATGAAGCATTACCAAAGAATTTACCACTTGTTGCAATCATGTAAGAGAATATTATGATCAACCTATCACAAGTATGATTACAAGACAAATTTGACTTTCACTAATCACGATTCCACTTTGTTCCATGAAATGCACGCATGATTTCACTTAATATATAGACATACCCATCTATAAAAAGGCAATCAATGAAGTTCGAGATACATGCTATTTCTCAATGACCCATGATTTATGAATGATACCAGTTGTTATGAAATATTGAAAAGTAAAGCACTCAACTCATGAATATATTTAAAGTGAACATTTAAGTATCAATGAACACAAAATGTCACGATTCAAGAAATAAGTACTCATTCTAAGCACATTTGGCATTCATTTCAAACTTAAGTGATAGGTCATATTTCATTTGAAGTTTCAAGTCATTTAAGGATAACCTATAAGCTAACTGATATGTCACCATGTTTTAGATCATGTATACAATAAAACTCATGGAGGACATAGTTAATATTCAAATGCATGTTCTAAAAGATATTTTAATTATGTCAACACAATATATGTCATGATAAAACTTGACTTGACTTATGAAATTAAGCATTGGAAGTAGTTTTATCACTTAAGTGAAGTCTTTAAATTTCAAACATTTAGTTTAAGAAAAATTTAAAAATCATGTGGGTATGTAACTTGATCAATACGATAGATGAACTAAGAATATTTTTCATGATGTTCAATGAGTTCATCATAATCACATTTATATGCATAATCAAGGATTCAATCTTGGAACTATCATTTAAGCATAAACACGAAGCTTATTTCAAAAATTTATCCTAGACTAAGCATTTGAATATTTTTATTTCCAAGATGTGATTTAATCCATATGAGCACATGAACATTTCATTTTTAAGTAATGATTCTTCAATGTAAGCATGTGAGACAATTCAAGCATACACTTAAGTTTCAAGTGTTAAGGTATGAATGTTCACATTATCAATTGATTTTTAATTTTCAGTATTATGCACTATTCAATCATTAGCTCAACAACTAGTCTCAACTCAATCGCTTATCATTATCAACTTAAGCTTTATCTTCCCAAGACATATATTTGAATCAAATTCATGAGAGTTTTTCATTATGCATGTTTTAGAAGCTAAGAATCATCATTGGAAAAGAAAATTCATGGAAGAATTAAGTGCAATAAACAAGAAGTGAAGTAAGATGCATTTTAGAACTCAAAACTTGTCCATTTTGGTTCTAAAGAACTCAGGGGTTGACTACACAATTTTTAGAAGTTGATTCTTTGCCATTTTAATATCCTTAGTTGCATTTTATCTTTAAGAGTTGACTGTCCTTTGCTTAGGGGTCGACTATGCTTGGTTTATGCACCATAAAACCTAGAAAAGTGTAGATAATGCATTTTCCATGGTGCAATGGTTTCAAATCATGGATTTATGTAGACATAAGTTGAGTTTTCAAAATAATCATTTTTAGAATATCATTTTGAGCATGTATAGCCTAAGGTTCTACAAAGAAATCATGAGAGCTCAAAAATTTGGCTTTAATTTCTCATTGTTCACAAGTACTAGTAGTTAAAAAAACTCATTTGAAGAATTATGTCTTTACTATGTTCAAGCATTCTCAAATTTCATCATGATGCATGAATATGATGTATAATGTGTACAAAAAACATTTAGAAAGTGTTTAAACACAATAAGCATCAAGGTTAACATTTTCAACATTTTTCAGCATGTGGACAAAAGTAACCTTGAGGTTATTCAAGATTCAAGATTCATTTGCAACATGTCATAATAGCATTTTCAACATAAGGCACACTTGTTCAAAGTTTATATCATTGAGTTCACTGTAACCTAAAGATTACAATCATTGTAAAAAGGTTTGTCCATTTGCTTAAATATGTGATCACTGTTAAATTATCATACTCATGACCATGCATAAGAAATCATTTTCAATCAATTTTACAAATCATGAAAAAAATGTCAGGAAAAATGAAATTTATGCATTTCATGTATCAAATCAAATTTTACTCAACCAATCTATATAATCAAAATTAGTTTCAATCAAAAAATTTTGCGAGAAAATCATTTGATAAAGATTTTAATTCCTCTTTTCAAAAGTTTGCACTTGAAACTCATAGGAATTGAGTTGAACATGCTTGGTATAAAATTATGAGCTCAATATCACTCAATTTTGTTCAATTATACTTTAAATGATTTATAAAATGAGCATAATGAATTATATTTATTCATGCTAAGGGTCATTTTCAAATATCTCACAATCATGCTCCAAACATGCCCTTATGACCATTCAAGCTTGCAAGGCATGCGCATGCAATAAAAACAAGTTAATTAGTATTTTTATCATGAAATAAACTTGTTTAATCCACAAATCATCATGAACTTATGGATGGCAAACTTTACTTATGTAAGTTTTGTTTTTGCTCTAGAAGTACTAATTCAAGTAGTCAAATCTTATCAAGCTCATTATTAACCATCATATCATCAACATCAACCTATTATGTTCAAGATCATGCTTAAAGTCATTTTTCGTAAAGAAATAGTATGAAATCAAATTTAGAAACATGAGGAAATTTTATCAAAACAATTCTCCACAATCAAGCAAACTCAAATCAACGCAAACAATCAATCTCAAGAGTCAAGCAAGAATTCAAAGAATGTTATAGAATTCAGCCATGATATGAAGACACCCAGTCTTAGAGTTCTTTTTCCTTACTCTAGCACATCTACAAAAAGACTTTCTCATTTTGCTTTTGGTATCCAAATTTCTTCAAATCCTAAAAGGTTAGTCATAGCATACATAGTTACTTTTTGGAACTTGCTCCTAGAGTAAATGTATTCAAGTTTGACAAGTACAACTAAAGTGATCATAAATGAAAAATAAAAAGAAGCGAGAGATTTATAAAACTCTTATTCTTCAATCCCTAATTTTTCCTTTAACAAAATTCTTCCATTTCTTATTCTCTTCTTTTAATCTATCAAAGTTTCTTTGAAAAGTTCCATAATCTACTTTTAGCTTGTTGTTTTCATCCATCAAGATTTCTTTATCAATTTCAAGTTTTGAGGTCTTTTCTTTTTATGTTAGGCTTAAATCTTGAGATTCAAGAGCTAGCTTTTCAAAAATACTTTCCAATCTATTATTTGTAACAACAAGTGGTTCACGGGATGAAGATCTTACCACATAGCTTGGTGTTGAAGATTGAAATTGTCTAAATTCTTCATTTTCACTTGTTGAACTTTTGTCTAACGAATCAACCTCTTTCAATTCTCTTTCATGTGTTTCTTCATATAGTTTTTCTAAATTTTACCATATCTATTTAGCACCTCCACAATGTGATACTTTCTTATATTTTTCATCTCTAAGTGCATTAAAGAGGATATGCATGGCTTGGACATTGAGTTGCAGTAAGTATAAATCATTTGTATCACAATCGCTCATTTCTTTTTTTATCCTGTGTGGACCATTTCCAATTAGCTCCCAAATTTCATAATCATTTGCAAAGATGAAGTGCTTTATTGTATTTCTCCAATAGAGAAAATTTTCATCAGTGAACTATGGAGGTTGTAAACGTAATTATCCTTCAACAAGAGTTGCTTTAAAATAATTTGTGGCTATTGTCTTGGAGCTAAAAAAGATCGCTCAAAGGCTTTTAGACCTAAAAAATTGAGACCAATCTCTAATTTCAATTGTTAGAAATGTCAACTCAATAAATAAATGACAAAAATTTCAAAGAAGAGGGGTGAATTAGACTTTAAAACTTTAGAGAACCTAAAACAGAGTGCTATAGTTGACTATACTTGTGATTCTTTGAAAAGCTATTCTTCAAAGCTATTTGAACAAGCTTAAGGTTAACTATGATGATTCAATTGTTGATTCTAACTAGAAAATAGTTTCCAGAGACTGTAAAGGAAGTTTATTAAACGGTTTAATGAATATTCCAAATTATGGCAAGTCTGCACAAATAAAGATACAAGAAAGATTACTCTTGGAAAGCTTAAAACATTTTCCAAGTGTAAGTTTATGAAAACCAATTCAAGCACTATTCTAAAAAAATCTTTCAATAAGAAATGCACATGTTAGAGAAGCAAAAGAAAATTGAACAAAAACACAAACTAAAAAGTGGAAGATGTAAACAAGAACGTAAGTAATTTATGAGATTTTTTTGAAATAAAATGCAACAAACCAAACCAGTAGTAAAATGAAGACAAAAATATTTTTATAAAGGTTTGGCTTTCTCAAGTGCCTACGTCCTCTCTTTTGTACAACCAAGGAGTTTTAAATCCACCATGGAAAATGTTTTCTTAATAGGATCAAGCAAAACCCTTACAATGGCTTTTTTTGGGTTCAGCCACAACCATAATTACCTATTCACGAGAGCAAGCATAACCCACACTAACTTTTCAAGGCTAAGTTAAAACCTTTACAAGGATGGAAACAAAGAATAGGAAGAGTGTCTCTAAGAGGTAGATTTTGCTAGGTAAGTACAAAGGAGGAAGAATGCCTAAACAATGGGTGCAAAGATTTGAGTGAAATCATAAGGAAATTTGAGATCAAATACAAATGCTTGATTTTCTTTGGTATTTCTCTCTTTTCTTTTCAAGATTTTGATTCTCAAGAGTTTGGCCTTTTTCTTTCTTTTCCACACTTTGAAATGATTCCAAATAGCCCTTTTTATAGTTGAAAGAATTTTATAGCTATTGGACTTGAATTAGACACGGAACTAGCCGTTAGTCTTTTGAAGTCTATGTTTAACATTCATCTATAATTGAGTTTAGACATCTAGTAGTCGACTATGGCTTTCAAAATTTTGAGTGTTAGCTCTAGTAGTCAAGTGTATAAGTCCTATAGTTGATCCAATTCCCAAGAGCTTAAAATTTTTGAGTTTTACATTTAGTAGTTAACTAGAGCTTTCTCTATAGTTAATTGGTGCTTGCTTTCTTCAAGTTTTTAGTGCATTCCTGCCAAAAGGTCAACTAGTGCTTCCTCTATAGTCGACTGATGCTTCCTTTCTTCAAGTTTTTCATGTATTTTACCAATAGATCAATTATCTAAGCTATATAGTTGACTAGTGCCTTCATTTTCTCATCATTTGTGTGCATATAGTAAGCTATGTCTTCTTTGTAGGCAAGTATTGAGCATGATGTTTTGGACATTCATCATCCTTGAGTGGCTTAAGGTAAACTTCTTACCTTGTGAACCTATCTTACAATTTTAGTTATCTCAAGAGTAATTGTTAAGGAGATCATAAAAAGAACTCATTCAAGCAAGTTTAACTCTCATACAACTAAGTCATTCAAGCTTGTAGACATTTATGAAGTGAGTGTGATAGAGTTCAATAACTTGAAGAATTCACACAACTAGAAACAACCAAGCTTGTAATCATGTAAGAACGAATATATGAGAGTTAATCGTTTCAAGATTTTATCAGGGATCACCTAAATAATATTCAAGCAAATTTAATCATTTTGTCAAAATCAAACCTAAAATCATTTTAATTTCATTGCTTATGTTTTGTTTCTACCTTGTCAAATGTTAGAAAGAAATTTAACCAAAGGTTACTGAGTTCTTAAGTTCATGTTCATTGGTTATCCAGTTGCTATAAAAGGATATTTGCTATATGATTTGTGTGTTTATAAGAGTTTCAGAACTAGAAATATTATTTTCATGAACACACTTTTTTTCCAAACATTAGTACCTGACTATGATTCTTCATTGCATATTACCAGTTCTTCTTCTTATGACATTGCATCTTGTTCATATCAAGTTTCAAATTTGTTTACTTCAAATTTTACTTCTTCACTTGTTAATACTGATCTTCATAACATTTCACTTATTGCATCATCGTTTAACCATAATTTTACTATTGCTAACCAAATTGGACTTGAATTTGATTATATATCACATAATTCACAATATGAGCATTTTACCTTTGAACTTGAATATGATCTTATACCTTTTGTTAGACATAGTGCATTTATTAGAAAACCCCTTAAATATTTAGAAGCCTATCAACATATTGTTTCCATAAATTCTATTGTATCCACCATAACTCATTCTATTCAAAACGATTTATCCATTACTAATCTTTCCCCAAATCACTTAGCCTTTACTATTGCCTTAACTCACATTCTTGCACCTAATTCATATCATTGAGCTATCCAGTTTCCTCAATGGCAAGATACTATAGCTTCAAAGTTATATGCTCTTGCAACAAATGGCACATGGATTGTTATGCCTTTTCCTCCTGGTTTTCAACCTATTAGATGTAAATAGGTATAAAAAGTGAAACTACATGTTGATGGCAGTGTTGAGAGATACAAGGCTCACCTTGTGGCTAAAATGTTACAATCAAAGAAAAAGTTTTGACTATAGTGAAACTTTTAGTCCAGTAACAAAACATACAATTGTTGGACTATTCTTTTCTCTTTTTACTATTCATGGTAGGTCTCTTTCCATGTTAGATATTAATAATGCATTTTTATATGGTGATCTAAATGAAGATGTTTATATGGATGTAACCAGGGGTACATGGTCAAGGGGGAGTATCCATCTAGTGGTAAACTTGTATGCAAGCTTCATAAATCCTTATATGGTTTAAAACAAGCTTCAAGACAGTGGAATAGGAAGTTTACTAGGTGTTTACTTTAATTTGGTTGTGAACAATCACTAGTAGATTGTTTTCTTTTCACTGAGAAGGCTTCTACTGTTAGGTTTATTGCTTTATTGGTATATATGGATGACATAGTGTTTGCATGCACAGATTCTCACTTAGCTGAGGAAGTAAAAGAACATTGGCAGACTATGTTTAAACTCAAATACCCAGGGAAGCCTAAATGCTTCCTAGGTTTAGCAATAGCAAAATCAGAGAAAAAAATATTTTTATGCCAAAAAAATATACTTTGGATTTATTGAATGACTATGGGATGTTGGGAGTTAAACTTTTGTCCACTCTATGGACTATAATTGTAAGTTGTCAAAGGTTGAAAATGAAGAGCAAATGGTAGGACTTGGAAATATATAGACAGTTGCTTGAAAAACTGATTTACTTAACATTTCTCAAGCTTGACAATAGTTTTGCAATGCAAGCATTATCACAACATATGGATAAACCTTGTAATAGTCATCTGCAAGCTACTTAAAAAATTTTAAGATACTTGAAAGCAACACCAAGACAAGGAATTTTATTTCCTGCCAAGTCCACTATGTAGTTGAAGGCCTATGTGGTGTTGTGATGCCAAAAGATAAGTAACGGGATATGTGATTTTCTTGGTGAATCCTTAGTCAGTTTGAAGTCCAAGAAGCAAAGAGTTGCTGCAAGAAGCTTCACAAAAGCAAAGTATAGAGCAATGCCGTCAACATCTTGTAAGGTGATGTGGTTAATGTTCCTAATGGATGATTTTGGTTTTAAATAGACAATTGCAGTTGATTTTTATTGCAATAATCAATCAACCCTTCATATATGCAAGAATCCAACATTCCATGAAAGAATAAACCATATAGAAATGAATTGCCATTTCATTAGGGAGAAAGTGCTTAATGGAGTGATTAGTCCTAAATACGTAAATTCTAATTGACAATTTACTAATTTTTTCACTAAAGCTCTTTTTCCTTGACAGTTAAATTTATTGCTTAGCGAGATGAGTGTGTTAAGAATATGCACACATTTTGAAAGGGAGTTTTAAAGACAAAGGTTAAAGATTAAACATGTGCTTTATATGTGATGATGATTTGTTAGTTAATTGAAGATATAATAGGAGCACTTGTATTATGTGTGATTAGTCTTAATAGAGTTAGTTAGCTTAGTTAGAAACCTTAACTCTTTTTTTCTTATAACGTTTTCTCTAACAAAATCTTTTCTTCTCTCTTTTTTCTTTAAGATTGCATGGCATTGTTTATAAGCCCCTTCTCTTGTATATATTTTACTAATTGAATACAAAAATCATTTTAATCCATTTGATAGGATTTTTCATTTACGTATGGGTATTGAAATCATTTACCTTATCCTGCATTAGTTTAAAGATTATTTTTGGAGAAAAATCTCTAATTTCATCTACTATAGGTTAGTAATTTAAACTTGACAAGTTACTCTTGTTAATTTTTTTGAAAGGTGGTTACTCTCATTAATTAATAGTCTTAAGAAATTTGAAGCTGGTTTCTATGTCGTATTTTATGAGAGATTAAAGATATGAATTAAGAAAAAAAAAAAAGCAATATCTTGAGTTTTTGGGGCTATACACTGAATTTGTTTAAAAGATGATTTTTTTTAGCCTTCAAAGTTATAGTATTTTAAAAAATAACCTTCTTTTTAATTTTAACTATATTAGCCAAGAGAAAAGATTTTTGGATAAAATTAACCTTAATGAACTTTTTCATATATAAGTACTCCCAAATTTTTTGTCCTGCCATTCGTTTGCTTGGCTCTCTATTCTGCTATGCTCTCTATTTTTCTCTCTCGTTATTCAACTTTCTCTAATTTTACCACCATCACTATCTTTTTGTCTATCTTTCATCATCCCGTCATATGATCAAAGAGCATGACATTGAAGGTAACGACATATTTTTGGGTTTATTGGTTTATATTCACAAAACCCATTTTCAGTCTATCTCTTGCCATCTCATCGTCGATCTACAGAGCAAAAAACATCACATGATGAGCAACAATAGGTTCTTGGATTCAAGGGTGTTATGTTTTTTCAGTGATTTAAGTCTAGTAGAATATGCCTTAACGTGTAACAAAGTGATTCATGCCTTAGCATGTAACATCAATAGGAAGAAGCTTTGGTGTGTAATATATGGTGTTGAAGCTTTGACCTTGGCATGTAACATCTGGTGTTGAAGCTTTGACCATGGCATGCAACATCTGGTGCTGAATCTTTCTTATGATTATAGGAAATGTAACAAATAAAATAACTTGAAAGCTAATCATCCAAATTTGAGGAATTTGATAGTATCTTTTTGTCCAAATCCATTTCATCCCAGCCATATTACCACAACAGTAATGTTGACATTGAATAATTTTTCAATACACCTACCTTTTCATATCTAATTCCTTTTTGATTTTAAACTTTACCTCTATCGTGATAGTGTTTAACTCTAAGAGTTTTTGTCCTATTGAAATACAAAGATAGAGACCAAATTACATTTAAAAAGTGTTGCTATTACACGTCACGTTCAAAACAATGTTGTTACAGTTGAAAGAAAATTGTTACGTGCTTTAACCCTAGGAGTTTATGTTGTAGTGAAATACAAAGAAGTTACATATTTAAAAAATATTATTATTACACGTCATGTTCAAAAAAATTAAGTAACACTAAAGCTTCAGCACCAAATGTTATATGCCAAGGTGAAGCTTTAGCACTATATATTACATGCCAAAGCTTCCTTCTTCCTACAGATGTTACTGCCGAGGCATGAATCACTTTGTTACACATTAAGACATGTTCTACCAAACTTGAATCACTAAAAAAACTTAACACCCATAAACCTTAGATCTCATTGTTACTTAACATGTCATGCTTTTTGATCAGCAGATCGATGATGAGATGGCGAGAGATAGACAGAGAGAGGGTTTTGTAAATGTAAACCAATAAATCCAAGAATATGTTGTTGCTTTCCATGTCATACTCTTTGGTATTTAGATTGATGACAAGATGATGAGAGATAGATAGAGAGATAACGATGGGTGTAAAATTAGAGAAAGTTGGATGACCAGAGAGAAAAATGGAGAGCACAGTCGAATAGGAAGCAAAGCAAACGAAAGACGGGAGAAAAAATTTGAGAGCATTTAATTTGTTTGAAATTATTTTAACGGTATTTTTATCATCTTATGATTAAAATTGACTAAAAATAATTAACTTTGTATTGAAAGCTATTTTGTAATGGACTTCAAAGTAGGATTGTTTCTTATAATTTTCTCTTTGTTGAATTTGTTCTGAGTGTTGAGGGCCATATACATAATACATGTGTTGCCTTTTTGCTAACGTCAAACGAGAATTTGCGGCTTAAGCAGTAGATTCTTGCGCCTACGTTCGGGGTTGAACTCCACAGTTTCCCAAACTTAATATATATTAGTACAAACTGATGCGGGCAGGTATATTGTATTTGCAACTCCGGCCAGCAGGCATGGTCCACAAGTTTATGCCCTGGCCATCTGAACCACTCTTAGTTGGAGTTGCTAATTTAATACTCGTTTCTGTTTTTGATCTCTTTGAATATATATCTTAAAGGAATATAATAATATGTTGCAAAAATATGTATAATTATTGATGGACATGAATAGCAGAATAGACTAACAATAAAGATAGGAGAAGCTTCTTTCGCCATGAACAAGCTTTAACTAGGGAGGAATATAGCAATCCCCGATCCATATTCCTTAGGGCTAAAAGCTTAGCATATGGCACATTTTGTCTTATCCATACCATTTGAATCTTAATTCAGAAACACAAAAGTGTTGTGTTTCGCGGAATCCAATGCTTCCCACTGTAATGGCTTCTGCCTCAAGGTAACATAAGCAAAGTAATCATGAAAGAATTTTCAGCCTCTTTGGGGCTAGGAGATATGGATACCAAGCTCAAGTGCACATATTTATAATTCCATTAGTATTATGTGCTAGTGATTTCGACATGTTGTGGCACAGTTGTACAAATATGGGGGTTGGATGGACACGCCGCCTTACTCTGATTGGACGTATTAGAATATTAGTTCTTTGAAATCATCTAAATTCTCACACCAAAGCAATGCCACTCTTTAGTAGTTATAATACTTTACAAGACGTAATTTATTTACCTTGATTCCAAGCTGCTTGAGTAACCACGAGTGCAGGTTGTCTGAATAGAGAATCAAACTCAATGATTTATTACAGTTTATGCCGCCTCCCCCTCTCAACTCGGGCAATGAAAAGAAATTCATTTAAGAGAGAAAAAAAAAATAAAAAAGAGCCAAGCCTAGAAACAGAGGCTAGCCCTAGCTACAAGCCTAATTAAAGTCAGCTGAAGGTCAAAAGAAGTTCAGATTTTAACGACGGATTAAAGCTTTATATTGAGGTATGAATGTGATGTTGATATTAACATGATTGGAAGAGAAAGCAGGTTCAAAATGGCAAAAGCTATTTATTTATATATACGTGGAATCTATTGACTTCTCAACATGTAACTTATTAATTGGTGCAATCTTTTTATCTAAATAACAAAATTCAAATTTTCCTTCTTCCAATTTAAAAAAAAAATACATGAAATCCGTTGGAATCTTATTATAACAAGCATTAATGAAGCATGTTGAACTTGGTATTGTCTTATCTTCTTCGTTGACATGTTGGCTACTCTTGAGTGTTGACTTAGCTTAATCTATGTTTATATGAGCGCAGTTGATCAGTCAAATACAGTTGCGGTCCATCACTCTTACAATAAGATCATGATAGCAGAAAACACTTTGATTTGAAGCTTCAATGAAAAGTTTAGGTGGGAATCAAATCCATTCAAAAATGGCTTCTCATTTGTACAACACAGTCCAGTTGGCAGACATGTCATGCAGCGCAATCAGACTGATCTTGTCCATTTTCGTATCTTCCAAGATTTGATTTTGAAAAGCTTCCAGGCGCTGTTGCTAGAACGACGACTGCATACCATCATCATAAATTAATTACTATTCCCTAATGCAGTACGAGTTCACAGATAACAATTGAAACAAAGGTTTGGAGTTGGGACACAAAGTGAACTTGTTCTATCTTCCTTTATTTAAAACGCTTTAGGAAATCTTAGTGGTAAATGTTCAGACGTTTTTTGGGGTTCTGGGTCATCTAAATATTAGTAAAGAGGTTGATCAACAACATAGATTAATGTAGATGGCATAGAGACTTGAAACTTCTACATGCTAATGTTATCTTTCTTCTAATGAAGAATTTTATCCTCTTTCAATCCAAAATTGCGTATAATCAGAAAGGATTCTTGTCATATTTTGTTCTTTGAAAAGAAAAGGAAAGTGAAACTAAAGAGTGATAAAATGACAGTGTGAATATCAAGATCGATCATACATAATATTAGTAATCTTTCCAAAACTATTCATACGTCCTGTTGATATTATGTGGTTCTTCATGCTTATATTCAGAAGTTGATTGGATATAAATAATAGGAATGGCCAGATACATGCGTGAAATCAAAATGACAGTACAATTAGCCACCATGCAACCAAGTTCATGACCTTTTAGAGGTCCAAAAGAAAATCAAAGTCTAAAATTAGTACAAATCGTTAAAGTTAGAAGTTGAAATGCCAAGTTCATCATAGAATATAGCATGTGGAATAGCTTGAAACCTTCTTTTTGGGTGCCAAAACAATATAAAAGGAATTCTAAATCTGTAGACTACAAGGAGGCCCGACCATGGTTGGCTCCTAGGAGTACCCAACAAGCGGCTGGCATAAAGTGCTCGACATTTTCCTTTGTTTCCCACGCTATTAATTAATTGTATAATAATAATAATAATAATAATAATATGCATATGGCATCAGAAAATATAATATTTTCCAAAACCACAAACATTACAAGAATTGTCCAACACTCTGATGTCTACTGTAAACTTGGCTAATTAGATGGTGACAGTTCACTCTAGCAAGTTCCCTTTACCGATTTTTCATTGAAAAATTGTAAAGTATCAACTTCTGCCTTTTAACTCTCTTTTGTAATCAAATATCGAGGTGAGCGCAACATGGAGCTAGAAGTTCTTCTTCCTTGGTAGTAGGTAAAATGAAAAAAAATCTCATAGTCTTTTATGTGAAATGTTCCCTCAAATCTGATCTTGTGATTTTGTATTAGAACTTAGAATAAGTGGACATGTATTTATTAGACAGCGGAGGGCCTACCAAGCGATGATTCTATGCCACGAGAAACCAATAGATTTTGAGGTACATAAAGCATGCACTTTTGTGCATAATCATGCTTCATGGCCTTTACTAAAGAAGCACAGTTAGGGGGGCATAGCGGGGTCCTTGCACTACATTTTTATTGTACAAGTTTCTTTGCATCATCAAGCCGTGAATAATTAAATATTCAAGGAAATTAAAGGAGACCCAACAAGTGATTGCTTTTAGACTTTCTTTATTATTCAAGACCTTGGGAATTAATTAAGAGAGTTGAGAGCAAATTAAAGCAGTTTGAAGTTTAAATTTTGTTAGAATCAAATTTTCTTTGTTAACCAAATATCCCTAGGAGACTTTGAAATGAACGACTACTACAACTAAAGTACTAGAAATTTAATGAAAAAAATAAGTTTATCTTTAAGGAGAAGAGGACGAGATCGAGCAGGTGAGAGGTGTGTGACTTAATCAAAGTGCGGATTGATTTGTTAGTTGAACATGATTGGTTTGATGACTTTCTTCTAAAACTTGCTGTTGTGAGCAGTTTTCGAAAACCTTCTCCAGCAAAAAGTTCTTCGAAAGTTATTGTTGATGTCCCTTGTTTGGAAATCTAAAAAGCAATAGGTATGGGATACTTTGAAAGAAGAATTTCAAGGGAATGATAGGACTAAGATGATTTAGATTTTAAACTTATCTAGGAAGTTTGAGCTGCCGAAAGTGAAGGAAAGTGAAGGTATTCTTGAATATTCCGATAGAGTTTTGAGAGTTGTTAATGAACTTAGATTGTTGGGGGAAGAAGTGACTAAGAGAAGGGTACTTAATAATTTCTTGATTAGTCTGCTAGAGAGGTTTGAGGCAAAAATATCCTCCTTAGAAGATTCAAAAGATTTGACTAAGATATCAGTTAATGAGTTGATAATTGCTTTGTCAGTTCAAAAACAAAAAAAGAGCCTTGAGAAATGAAAGTTTTGTTAAGAATGCTTTGGTAGCCAAAACTAAGAATTTGAAGCTCAAAGCTAGTACTTCAAAGAACAATGAAGGTACAGGAAGTAAAATTGGAGATGAAAAATAGAAAAAGCAGGGTGACAGGTGTAATCCTTGTCCTTATTGCAAGAAAAGAAATCATACCAGCAAGCACTGTTGGTATCAGCCTAATGTGAAATGTAGGGCTTGTCATCGGCTTGGACATGTTGAAAAAGTCCGTAAGGCTAAGAGAATAGATGTCGAAAGTCAAGCTGTTGTAGCCGAAAAAATTGAGGAAGGTGAAGACTTGCTGTTTATGGTTAAATCTGCTGATGATTCAAGTAATAAAGACATTTGGTTGTTAGATAGTGCCTGTTCTCATCATATAGCTAGAAATAAGAATTTGTTTACTAATCCTGATACTAGCTTCAAAGCTAGAGTAAAAATTGGAAATGGTGATTTTTTTATGATCATTGGAATTGGCGTAGTAGCTGTAAAGACTTTCTCAGGAGCAAAGTACATAACTAATGTGCGGTATGTACTAGATGCAGATCAAAATCTACTAAGTGTTGGATAATTAGTAGATTGTCATTATGCTTTACTATTCAAAGATAAGCACTGCACAGTTTTTGATCCTACAGGTTGTCAAATGTTGAATATTGAAATGAACAATAATTATTATCCTTGGAATCTAAAGACGATGAACACCTTGTTATGTATATTGCTCATGATATGTCTAATGTTTGGCATAAACAGATGGGACATGTGAATTATTGTTAATTTTTAAAAATGGCATTTAAGGTGATGGTTGAAGGTCTTCCTATCATAACTAAACCATATATGTTGTGTAAAGTTTGTCAGTATGGGAAGCAAAGTAGAAAGCCAATTCCAAAGGAGAGAAATTGGAATGCTAAAAGGAAGCTTGAACTGGTTCATATTGATGTTTGTGGTCCAATGAAAACTTTATCTTCGAACAATAAAAAGGAATTGTGTTCTATTTATTGATGACTTGACAAGATATTGTTAGATTTTCTTTATGAAGCACAATTTGAAGCTTTAAATCACTTCATTAAGTTTAAATCATTAGTTGGGAATTAGTTTGTGATAAAGATAAAGATTTTGAGAGTGATAATGGGCCTGAGTTTATTGTTGCTGATTGGAAGTTTTCTTATCTCAGTTAGGAGTTAAACATCAATTGATTGTGACTTATTCACCTTAGCAGAATGGAGTGTTAGAAAGAAAGAGCAGAATAGTAGTTGAAATGGTAAGGTGTTTACTGTTCCAGAAGAGCTTATTAAGGGTATTTTAGGTAAACGTAGTTAACATCACAAATTATCTGCTCAATAAGACCTATACTAGGACTTTGAATCCTAAAACACCTTATGATATGGTTTAAGTGTAGGCCATCAATTGCTTAGCTAAAAACCTTTGGTTGTGTTTGTTATGCAAGGTACTAGATGAAAAAAGATTTAAATTGGATGCAAAGGTAGTTTTTTGTTTTTGGTTTTTTGTGATATAGTGAGTGTTCTAAAGGCTATAGGTTATATGATGTTGAAGCTGGGAATGTTTCTATTAGTAGAGATGTTGTGTTTGATAAAGGGCAAAGTTGAAATCATGTACGAATGAAGCCTTGGTCCTTTAAGCACCTTTCTTCACCAATTTTAGCCTTATTCATTGGAATCCTACAAATATATAAAAACTAATAAGTAATGACTAAACTAAAGTTAATAGGCATAAAAAGAGCATAAAATAGAACAGTTAATAAAACTAATTAGAACAATCACTAAAAATAACTATATTCTAACCTATACACAATAACTTAGCTAACTTTTTAGAATAAAATGAGACAAAATAATTCTATAAAATAGAATTATCACATTTTCAAACTTGAGATTTTGCTAGTCCTTAAACAAACTAAAAGCAAACAAAGAAAACTAAACATTAAAAATGAAAGGACATTGTAAGAGATAAAAATTCACTAAGTCAAGATTTCTTAATTTTTTTCCTTAAAAATTATCCAAAAATTTCAAGTAATACAGGCAATCTTCAAACTCATGCATCAATTCAAGTAAAAACTCACTTTTGAATAGACTTTCTATTTGTGAATAATAACTTATGAAGAATATCATGCAATATGGATTGGTTTATGCTAATTCTGAACATAGATTGGTACTAAGATCCCATAGGTTTGCTTTTCATTTCTCTCCACTAATATAGAGTAGCACTTATTCAAGGATCAATAGGTCTTTATTAAGCTTATAACGTAAAGCTAGAGCTAAGCTATGATAAAGGAAATATTTAAGCTAAAATTCATCCTAAGCATTTAACTGATCTATGACCTATTTAAGAGCTCAATTTTTTTCCTTTTCTTCCTAGTGCTCACAAACTTATGATACACTTTTCTTTTCTTTCCATTTTATTTATTTATTTTAATAAGGCGTATATTTCTCGCACCAATCACATTTTTTTTTCAACACCCTTTCTCTTTATTTTAACTCTAAGCTCAAAATATTTCCTTAAAAGATCAAAGTATTTAAGGATGAAGAGTTCAAAATTGGAAGTATATAAAAAGGCTTAGGCTAACATAAATATGTGTTTAACAAAGAAAAAGAAAATTAGACCCAAAAAGGGTTACTAGGGATACCTTTATAACAATGTAAGCTTAAAAAGGCTCAAACAGTTCGAAGATGGCCTCAATAATTTTCCATTCTAAGTGTTGTTTAGGATTTTTCCTTGAAAAAGAATCAAACAAATTCTAGGATCCTTGTGGTGCTAGTTTTACACACATGAAAGCACACGTGTCGCACAAGTAATATAGTAGTCAGTAAAGTATTATCTCCATAGGGAATTGGGTCCAATTTCTTGCTAAATATTAAAATTAGGCACTCTAATCTTATCCAAGCAAATTTAATTTTAAGATTAATTAAAAAAACTTAAAGTAACAAGGCTAAACTAGGGAGTTGATGCTAGAATTTGGTGGAGAATCAGTGAACTAAAGCCTAGGATTGTGAAATTAATTTACTTCTCATTTGAATTTAGGCTCTCTCTTTATACTTATTTCAATGGGTTGGTTGCTAACCTAGAGTCCAAATTTATTTTAAAGTCTCTGTCAAGATATTGTAAACATACCTGTTATAATTAATTGTCCATATGCCTATGTAAATTAATTAAGATAGGTTCACTAAGCTTTTGCTTCAAATTTGGTTGCATATGGTGTTTAGGTATATTTTTACCCTAATACTAATCAATTCACCTAATCTCTAAGTGAAATGAACACATGCTATTCAAACCCATGGTCTATTCTAAACTCCCTTTGGCAAGTTGCATTCAGAGACTTAAATCAATCTAATTGTAGATCAAGCAATTAGAAGCAGTAAGCTTAGATTTGAAATAAACAACACAATACCCATTAATAGTAAGTAAAAGAGAGTTAAAATATGCAAACTACATGAAGAGATCAACCACAATCCTAGAAAAAAATATTTAGCTCATCATCTTTATAGCAAAGTTTAATATTCTCAGAAAATAAATTATTTCAATAATAAAAGGAAAACTAGCGTGAGAAATGAGTTGCTGCAACATTTAGAATCCAATCTTCTGTGATTTCTCTTATTTTTTTTAGTAGAAGGCTTCATTTTTTTCCTAAACAAGCTCTTTACCTGTAGCCTTTTTTTATAACCATGCTTTTTATACCCTCTATCATAGCCATTTGATAAAAAAATCAAAGGCTCAAATGTCATTAAATTTGTGTTGGCATTGTGATGCCAAATACACTGTTTACCTTAATGTTGAGGCTCGTTTGGCCCTACAGTGCCATTCTGTTTGGATGCTCATTTGGCACTGCAATGGCAAACCTTCTGTTTGAGAAGCTTCTTTAGTTGATGGGGTTGACATTACGGTGTGGAAGGATTTGAGGTTGCATCCTCAAACCTTATGCCTTGAGTTACAATAGTTCTACTTCTTCTAAGGTGATTTTTAACCCTGATCTCTTCATAACTTGGTGGAGTGATGAACATAGAAGTTGTAGCTTCTCTTCTTAGCTTTCTAATGGTCTAAAAATCACCTTGATTGGACTTCATTAGCTCATGTTATGCTTGAAGCATAGTAACATGTTCAGCAACCACTTCAAACCCAATGGCATTCATCCATTGCCATTTAAACTCCATCTCCTTACATGCCTTTACCAATAAGAGACTAAATTAGTGGAGGTTAAAATTAAGATTTTTTTAATAAAAAATTAAACTAAAATTGCTTAAAATGAAAAAGATATAACATAATTGAAACTATTATTAAGAAGGCATAAAAGTATCTATAAATTACTTTAAAACTAAAGGACTTAGCTCTATTTTAGGTTCTAAATATGTGTAAGATAACTCTATATAATAAACTTATCACACCCCATACTTAATATTTTCTAATTATCAATCAAAACTTAAACACGACAGAAGAACATGAAAATCAAAAACATTGAACTACAAAAAGTTTGCACCAATCCAATGATCACTTTCATTCCTCATAAGTTGTCTTATTTCATCAACTCAAAACAAGCATAAGTATTATTCAAATTTCCATATCCCTAAACTACAAGCTTATTTTCAAATGGAATCCCATGTGTGTGCAATTTTTTGCAATGAGAATTATGTCGTTTAGATAAGTTTATGCTTATGCTAAGAATTTAAACAAATCAAGAGTTTCATATGTTTGCTCTTCATCTCTCTCTCCACTAATGTAGACTAACACTTACTTAAGGATCCTTAGGACTTATATTAAGCTTGTAATGTACGGTTAGGGTCAAGGTAAGATATGGGATAATATGTGGCTCAAATCACACTAAACACATAGTCAATCTAGGGCTTATTTAGAGCTTTGTTTTCCTTCACCAAGTACATTCTTTTTTCATTAAAAGTTTCTTTTGTTCAACACTTCATTCTTTTTCTTTTATTTCTCTCACTTTTTTTTAATATCACATCCCCAAACTTATTTCTTTTATTGGGTAGTGAGATGAATACAATCATGTTTTTGAACTTTTAATCACTTTTCATCTTTTCTACTTTTTTACACTATCTATCTCATTACACTTCCTAAATTGACTTATGCATTTAAGAGTGAGGGATTCAAAAATTGAAACTTTTTATGTAAGGGTCTAGGCTAATAATTAAGTGTTTAAACAAAGAAAAGGTTAAAGTAGGCTCAAAAAGGTATTCTAGGGATAAATATAGAGCAAGGTGACTCAAAAGGCTCAATCGGTCCAAGGATGACCTAAGTCATTTCCTTAACTAAGTATAGCCTAGGGTTTTGCGTTGAGAGAAACTTAAACAAATTCTAGAATTCAAGACATTATTCAAAAATTTACATTCACATAAATCTTCTTTAAATGCACGCAACAATTCAATGCAAGAGATATAGTGCTCAAATTAGGAAAAATCTCATCCTACAGTGATGTTTAACATAAGAGTTTAACATAATACCTAGATAATATTCACATTTACTAAAAGCAAAATATAACAAGATAACCAATTTTCATCATTGGATAGGTGAATCAAAGCTATTGATGCAACTTCTCATAATTAACATTTTCTAAAGAAAAAATTGATTGAAAATTAACAAACTTAACTAACTTGAAGTTTTTTTTTTTATAATTGGGTCAAGAGGGATTATAACCTTGCTTTATAGGTAGGGGATTATGCACCGACCAATGAGTCAAATGCTTGGGTGCTTAACTAACTTGAAGTTTAAAAACATGATATGTAAAAACGAAAAGCAAAGTTTAAAGCTTAAACTACCCCTCCTTTAAATCTAACATTGTCCTCAATTTTAAAAAGTAAAGAAGAAAAGTCAAGAATACTGCCCTTGGTAGTAGAGATCCTTTAATCTTCCTCTTCATCCTTATTATATCCAAAGTTGTTGGGAGGATCCATTAAGATGACAAAAATCTAAATAAGTTAAAAAATGAAAACAAATTAATAGGAAAATCTAACAAAAAAACTTCAAATAAAAAGACTAAGAGTTTCAAAAACTTGGGTTGCCTCCTAGGAAATGATAATTTATAGTCTATAACTTGACTATGGCACCCGATTATGCATTTCTTCATCAACAACATACAACTCAAAGCTCACTCCATTAACCATAAGCGTTCTAGTGGCCTCATTTTATATCTTTGTTATCCCACATTGATAAATCTTGATCACTTTAAAAGGACCCAACCATCTTGCTTTACGTTTCCATCGAAAAAGTTTGAAGCTAGAATTATTGAGTAACACTTGCTATCCTACATGAAAATCTAGACGATTGGGAGGTGGTGGACAATGCTCCTTAGGCAACTGTTTGTTTTTAATCTGTGGAGGTGCTGGCTTTAACTCAGTGGTTAGTTCTTGATCACTTATAGGTGGAGAAATAGGCTTACCCTTGCCCTTATCAACCACATCCATTTTAAAGCCACTAACTGAAGAGGTAGGATGTTTAATTGCATTTAAAATATTGAACTCAACTACCTCATTTCCAACTTTGAATGTTGTTTTACCTTCTTTCACATTAATGATTACACTAGTAGTGGCTAAGAATGGCCTTCCTAAGATAAAAGGAATCTTAACATCCTCTTCCATTTCAAGCATAATAAAATCCACAAAAATATACAATTTTCGTATTTTCACCAATACATACTCCATAATTCTAAGAAGGTAGCTAATCGATCTATTTACTAATTGCAAAGTCACTATAGTAGGCTTGATTTCATTAAGTCCAAAACTCTTAGCAATAGAGAAAGGCATCATAGATACATTGGCACCTAAATCACACAAAGCTTTAAGTAATTGAACTTTACCACCGCCGTAAGCGATTGAAAAGCTCCTTAGGTCTTTGAGCTTCGCTGGTAGCTTGTCTTGGATTATGGCACTACACTCCTCAGTGAGTGGTACAGTTTCTTATTCTCCCAATTATCTCTTTGTGGTTAGGATGTCTTTCAAGAAATTAACATAAGTAGGCATGTTCTCCAAGGCCTCAGCGAAAGGAATGTTAATATGGAGTTTCTTGAACACTTTTAGAAATTTTTGAAATTGAGCATCCAACTTTTTATTCTGAATGCAACGAGGAAATAGAAGAAGAGGTTGTGTTGCCTTTTCATCATTTTTTTGCATCTAGTTCTCTAAACCATCAATTGCTACCTCTTTCTCTATTATTTTTTTTTTTGCCTCTCAACTAGCTTGCTACCATTACCTAATACTGTCCCACTTTTAAGAGTAATAGGTTTCACATGCTCTTTGCCTTCTTTCCTAGGGTTTGTCTTTTTGTCACTAAGCAAGGTTCCCTAGGGCCTAACATTGATTGAGCTAGGTAATTGACCCACTTGAGCTTCCAAATTTTTTATTAAAGCTGAATGACTGTGGATGAGGGCATCAATTTTGGCTTTATATTAAACCAACAGCTATTCCATGGAGGATTTCCTCTTTTGCACTAGAGGTCTCACTTGAGGTTGAAAACTTGAAGTAAAGTTTGGCCTTGGAGTGAATAAAGATCCTTGATTGCCAGCCTAAGAAAAATTTGGGTGATTCCTCTACCCGGGATTTTAAGTGTTGGAGTATGGGTTGTTTTGCTATTGATTTCACACAAATTGAGCTAACTTCATACTCATAGGATAATGATCCTTTGGGTGCCTGTCTCCACAATAATCACACATGACAAAAGGACTTTGCACCGACAATCTCAAATTTCTTGGTAAGGGTATCTACCTTAGCAATTAAAGCATTAATTGCATCCAACTCAAAAACTCCAGCCTCCTTCCTAGGTAATATCCTCTTAGAGTTCCACTAGTAATTCTTGGATGCCACTTTTTCCAAAAGGTATAAGCGTCAATAGATTAGCCATCAGAGCAGCACCAACTATGACATCTATAGTAGTTCAAATGGGGTTCAACAACCCATTATAAAATGTTTGCACTTGCGGCCACTTGGGTAGATTGTGGTACGGGCATTTCTGAAGTAAGTCCTAGTACCTCTCCCAAGATTTTTACAGAGATTTAGAGTCAAATTGTGTGAAAGATGTAATATCGTTCCTCATCTTTGCTGTCCTTGCTAGAGGGAAGAATTTAGTCAAGAACTTTTGCTCAAGATCATCCCATGTTGTGATAGAGCTCACGAGAAGAGAATTCAACCAGACTTTGGTTTTATCTTGTAATGAAAAAGGGAAAAGCCTCAATTGGATAACATTATTAGTGACCCCATTGTGCTTGAATGTATCATAAATTTTCAAAAAGTTGAAAATGTGAGCGTTTAGATCATCATTTGGGAAGCCTTTTAATTAAACAAATGTTTGAATCATTTGAATGATGGCTGGCTTAATCTTAAAATTGTTGGCCTCCAAATGCTTGAGTGAAGTCCTTGTACTAATGGCACAACATAATCCCTTAATGATTGATTATCAACTATATGTCCTTGAATTCACTGCTTACCTTAATTCTTAGTGATTATTTTTGATTGATCAGAGTTTTGAGAGTTTTGTCTAAGTAATCTTCGAATATTATTCTCAATTTCCAAATAACAAGGGCTAATTTTCAAGCTCCTTACTTTTCTAATACACTAGCCAAGAAGTACCTAGAAATAAAGGAAACAAAACTTGAATTAAGACTAGTTTGCTTGGTATTAATATTAGGAAAAGAATAGAAAACCTACTCTTGTTGCTAGTTTTACACAGACGCAAGTGCACGTGTCCACAAGTAATATACTAGTAAGTAAAGGATTGTCTTTGCAAGGAATTGTGTCTAATTTCTTGCTAAATACTAAAATTAGGCACTTTATCTTAACCAAGTAAATCTAATTTGAAGATTAATAAAAAAAATAAACTTAAAGTAATAAGGCTAAACTAGGGAGTGAATGCTAGAATTTGCTAGAGAATTAGTGAATTAAAGCCTAGGATTGTAAAATTACTCTACCTTTCATTTGAATTTAATCTCTCTCTTTATACTTATATCAATAGGTTGGTTGTTATCTAGAGTCCAAATTCATTTACAAGTCTTTATGATGATATCGTAAACATACCTATTATAATTAATTTTTCATATGTTTATGTAAATTAATTAAGGTAGGTTCTATAAGCTTTTGCTCTAAATTTGGCTGCATATAGTATTTAGGTATATTTCTATCTTAAATACTAATCAAATCACCTAATCTCTAATTAGAATGAACACATGCTATTCAAACCCATGGTCTATTCTAAATTCCTTTTGTCAAGTTGCATTTAAAGAATAAAATCAATCTAATTATTTATCAAGCAATTAGAGACAATAAGTTTAGATTTGAAATAAACAACACAATACCCATTAATAATAAGTAAAAGAGAGTTAAAATATTGAAACTACATAAAGAGATCAATCACCATCCTAGAAAAAAATATTTAGCTCATCATATTTACAGCAAAGTTCAATATTCTTAGAAATAAATCATTTCTACAATAAAAGGTTAATAGAGAAAGAGAAAACTAGTGTGAAAAATGAGTTATTGCAGCTTTTAGAATCCAATCTTCCTTGATTTCTCTCATTTCCTTTTTAGTAGAAAGCTTCCTTTTTTTTTTTCTTAAACAAGTTCTTTGCCTCCAGCCTTTTTTTCCTAAACCAAAAGGTTGCCTTTGACACTCCCTATCATAGCCATTTGATAAAAAATCGAAGGCTGAGATGTCATAAAATCTATGTCGGCGTTGTAATGCCAAACGCACTATTTGCCCTAGTGTTAAGCTTTGTTTGGCACTGTAGTGCCAAAGCTTTTGTTTTGGAAGCTTGTTTGGCTAATTGGGTTGGCACTGTAGTCCAAACCTTCTACTTTGAGTTTGCAGCAATTCTACCTCTTTTGAGGTGATTTTCAACCATAATCTCATCAAACATGGTGGAGTGATAAACATAAAAGTTGTAGCTTCTCTTCTTAGCTTTTTAACAGTCCAAAAAATCACATCTATCAGAATTTTTTTGTCTCACATTACGCTCAAAACATGGCAGCATGTTCAACAACCACTTTAAACCAAATTGCATTCATCCATTGTCATTTAAGCTCCATTACCTTGCACACCTTTAACAATAAGAGACTAAAGCAGTGGAGGTTGAAATTAAGATTTTTTTAAATAAAAAATAAAACTAAAATTGCTTAAAATGAAAAGCTATGACATAATTGAAACTATTATTAGGAAAGTACAAAGCTACCTATAAATTACTTAAAAATGAAAGGACTCAGCTTTATTTTAGGTTCCAAATATGTGTAAGATAATTCTATGTAACAGAGTTACTACCTTGACTTCAGCATACTTTTTATCAACATAAACTTTTCTAAATTACACAACAATTCTAAGTAAAAAAATATAGTGCGCAATTTATTGGAATCTCATCCTTAAATGAAACTATCATTAGGATATCTACACAAATTTAAATCATATCCACATTCTTCCTAGAAGCCAAAATTATAAGATAATAAAAATTTGATCTTAAAATCAAGAAAATCATAAACAAGGTTTCAAAACATCTCAAGCAAAATTTTTTTTATTTGTTTTTTTAAAACATAACATAACTATTAAAAACTAAAGTAAGCAAAAATAAAAGAAATCATAAAATAAACAACTAAACCTTAATGTACCCCCCAAAATTTAAAACTAAACATTATCTTCAATGTTTAATAAAAATAAATAGAGAAAATAAAAACTCGCCTGATACTTGTAAAAGTGGGAGAAAGAATCTATATATCCTCCTCCTCCTCATCAACTCCATTAAAATTGTTAGGGGATCAAGTAGAGTAAGGAATGTTGCCATGTCGATGCCCATGTGAATGGCCCAAGATCTCATCATCTGCTTAATAACCCAACTACTCTCCACATGAAAAAAGAATAATTGAGTGTGCAATGTCTCTAGGCGCTCCATTTTTTGTGCCATGGTCAAAGTTTGGGAACGAGATGCTTATGATCGCGCAGTAGAAGAATTATTTGCAGCAGTGGATAACTCTTGCTGCAAAAATTTCTCAACTATACCATCATCAATTGGACCCTTAGGATATAACAACTGCTTCCTTGGTACCCATTCCACTCCACCTCTCTTGCACAAATCAATGATCAATGATGGAAACCATATGCCCTCATGAGGTGTATTAGCAGAGTGAAGGATGGTGATGTATATCAGTTTCCCGATATCAATTGCCTTTCCAGTTAAAATACAATAGAGCAACAGAGCTTTATCCTTTGTAATATCACTAACATGCTTCATTGGAAGCAATCTAGCTATAATAAAATATAACCGAGACATGTATGCATCATGAAATTGGCTATTTTTAAAAAACAAAGATAGCCTCTTAGACATCTTCCACTCCCCATTACCCTTACACAAATAGTTAATCACCTCATTAAAATCAGGTTCCCCAATAATATATTCATAGATTTATCCATAACAGCCTTTGGAATTTTAAAATAAGCATTAATAGCGTCAACATTAAATGGCACAAATGTCCCTCAAATAAAAGCATAATCATTATTGTGTTCTTGTGCATTAGCATAAAACTCCTTAAGCATAGGCATTGCAACTGCTTGAGGCTGTTACAAAATGTAGTCCACTGCCTAGCATGAATGAGTTCATGGATTTCTAGGTACCTACCATCACTAACATCAAATACTCTCTCAAGTATTGGAGTTTTGTAGATTACCTCATCATTATATCTCTTTTTAACAGTAGCAGAGATAAATCTAGTCCTATCATAAGAACTACTATCACTAGTTTTAGCTTTCTTAAGGGCCATAATCAATAGTAATATTGAACTCCAAATAGATTTCACTAATTAATCTCCAAATTATAGCACAACTGATACCTACCAAGCAACTTTCAACTCAACACAATTAACTAACAAAACTATCAACCCAAATCAAAATATGCTAAAAAATCAACTTGTTCACAATCAACAACACCAATTAAGCCAAAATTTCTTGCATGTAATAACCAAAATTCCATAACATCTCAAAAGCAAAACTACAAGAACAAGGGACTTACTTGAATGTTTTAATCACTAATGATGAATGTAGGAAGCAAAGAATGATTTTAGATGTTGATTTGGTTGAGAAGTTTTGGTGGATTTGTAGAAGTTAGAGAGAATGGAAGAAGTAAGATTTTAGAGAAAGAAAGTGTTAGTGGCTAATAAGGGTTTTTGGGGTTAAGAGGGGTTTAAATAGGTGTAATTAAGGTTAGAAGAGTTAAAATATTTTTTTTTAATTGAGTAGGGATCATTAGCTGTTGAAGCTATGCAGTGCACATCTTTCAGCATCATGGCGTCGAATCCTCAATTTTGAAAACACAAATTTCTATTCTCGGGCCTCTGCGACACTATAGCGTAGGTGTTGTGGCATCGAGTGCTAGTTTTGAAAAGGTGTCTTCATTTTTTGAAGCACCGAAATACTATAGCTTAGGCACCTCGACATTGAGCTTTGCGCTAAAAACAACCGTTTTCCCTTTTGCAACCAGAATAAAAGAACACTCTTATGTAGCTTTTACTTAACATATAAAGCAAAAAATAACAATTTTATTCTAATGAACTAAGAAAAGGAACTTAAACAAACTATCATAAGAATAACTTTATAATTATTAAAAATAAAACAAAATACTAAGTGAGAATTGAAGAACTTGGGTTGCCTCCCAAGAAATGCTTCTACATCTTAGTTGTCTTAGCTAATGGAAAGAACTTAACTAAGAATATCTAAGCCAAATCATCACAAGTACTAATGGACCCAACTATAAGCGAATGCAACCAACTCTTGGCCTTGTCTCTTAAAGAAAATGAGAGTAGCCTCAATCTAATGGCATCATCAGAATTACCATTGGTCTTGAATGTATTGCAAATCTTTAAGAAATTCAAAAAATGTGCATTAAGATAATTATTTAGCAATCCCCCATACTTAATTGAAGTCAAAATCATATGAATGATTGTTTGTTTGATCTCAAAGTTATTGGCTTGGATGGTAGGTTTACAGATGCTAGAATGAAGACCTTAAATGAAGGGTATAACATATTCTTAGAGGGACTTGTTTTCTTCTCGTTGATTAGCCATTGTTTCAAATTGAGTTGAAGCCCATAAATTTTCTTTTCGAAGTTTTTGAAGAGTTTTTTCAATTTTTGGATTAAAAGGAACAATCTTCAAATTTCTCACTTTTTGCATACAATGACTGAAAGTACTTGAAAATAAAGAAAAAGAAAGTTCAAATTAAGACTAAGATTACTTGATATTAATATTAACAAAGAAAATTTGGCACAATTCCCTAGCAATAGTACCAAAAACTTGTTGTCGGATTAACCATGTAAGTCCACATATCGTTAACAAGTAATATAATAGAAAGTAAAGTTTGTTCTCACGGAGAATTACCCAAATCTTTTAGCTAAATATTAAAATTTAAAGCAACTTAATCTTATCCAAACAACCAAATTTAAATCTACTAAAAATTAAAGAAACTAAAACAGAAAGTAAAAATAGTAATTAAAGTAATTAATCAATCAACGAAAACTTTAGAACCACCATATCCCTGCAATGTTTCATCTGAAACTCTTCTATTCCTTCTTTACTTACTAAATAAGCCTGAATTGTTAACCTAAAGTTGTAATTTATTTATAAGTCTCTTCTGATGTTCGTATAAAAACATCTTCCTTAACAAATTTACTATCTTCTTATGCAAGTTGAAATCAAGAAAGAGTTATTAAGCTTAGACTCTAATTATGGCTACATATGACATGTAAGTGTATTCTTACCCTACATGAGAATCAAATCAATCATTTCATGCAATTGATATTGAACATATGCTATTTCATTCATTGCTTACACTAAATGCCCTATTTTAGTTCTATTTAGGTTTCCAAAATAAATCTAATTGGTCGCCAATCAATCAAACGCCTTAAAAACAAGATTGAAATAAACAACTCAAACGCTATCCATCATAAGCAAGAAAGTATATTGAAAATGCAAACTACACATTGGGTTTAATCATGATTCGAGATTAAAAAATTTAGTTCCACATATCTAATAAAAACATCATCCAAAAAAAATTTAACTATCAAAATCAAACAAAAAAGTATAAAGATAACAAGAAAAGAAAGAACTCTAATATTTATCAAGTCTTCAATCCACAATCTTCTTGGCTTTCTTTTATTTCTTGCTAGCTTCAATGCCTCTTTTTCTTTTAAAAACACCTTACTTAATTGTTTTTAAATTGTTCTATGGAAGGGTGGTTTAAATAGGCTTCAAAACCAAATAAGAATAGAAGCAAAAAATAACTTAAATTCTGCTCTCTTTGTTGGGGGTTGTTGGGGGTTGCGGCCATAGTGCCAGGTAGCCACGGCTACAAACCTTGACTTTAATTTTTTAAAATTCCCTTGTTGATGGTTGCGACCTTAGGCAGGTGGGGGCCATGACCACAAACTTCCAAAAGGTCTAAAGTGTGATGGTTCATTGGAGGGACTACAGCCATGAAGTGGTGAAGGCCGTGGCCACCAAATGTACAGTTTGAATTTTTAGGCTCTATTGCATTTCTTTGATTTTCAGTATGATTTTACCATATTTTGATGCTGAATTGGACAAAGTTCTGAACATGAAATTGTAGCTTTATCTCTTAGATTTTAAATGGTTTAATAATCATGTCATTTGAACTCTTGTATTGGGAGATACGCTTGAAATACCGCAACATGTGCAGTGGATGTGTAAACTTAGAATGCACTCTCCTACTTCAATTAAAAGTCCTTCAACATAACAACAACTAACTCAAAGTAAAATGAACAACAACTAATTTAATCAATAACAACCATATTTTGACAAATCAACTACTAACTTAGCCTAAAATAATCTAAATTCAGTTGACCTAACGTAATTTACTTAAAATAAAATAAATAACTAAAAAAACCTAAAAATTTAAGATTAAACTCAAGAACATAGTATTTTATTAACCAAAATTAAGAGGAAATAACCCTATATAATAGAGCTATAAATATTCTTAAGTACATTACGTTCAATATGCATCACATCTATATTGTGACAAAAAAATAGCGTGTGCTAATAAGGTGAATTCCAAAATATACTCTTTTTCACCCAATTAAGGGTTACACCATAACCAAGAATCTTCCATTCACCACATTTTGTTCCAAATGGGATATAAAGAAGTGATTTCAATCGTGACAATATTCCTTCGCCTGATAATCAAGGAATTGAGAAGTCACGCTTAACTCTTTTTCTAAGAAATTTATCTCTACCTCCCAAAATGATGATTAGATGGCAAGAATTGTTAATGGCAATAAAAGAAACAAGGTTTCCTACCGTGCTCCAATATGAAAAACTTAGGACGTTCCATGCAATATAAACGTGATATTTGTCCATGAGTGCTCCACCTTGACAAAATACCATAAGTAGGAAAATCATTTATTGTCTATAATAGTGCTACCTTCAGTTGAAATTTTGTTTTCCTATATGGACCATACGTGACAATACCCTCAGTCCACAATACTTTCAACTCATCTATCAAAGGACTCAAGAAAACATCTATGTTTTAGCTTGGACTTTTTTTTCCTCAAAATGACCATATTAAGAAAAAAAGGTAAAATACTCTCATCCCATAACTTTTAGTCATAATTCCACACGACTCCATTAGTTTTTGAAATGGATAGCCCGCCTAAAAAGTGTAAACACCATTAATAAAATAAGAAAAAACTAAAATACCCTTTCTTATTTCTTTTATTTTTTCTCTCAAACAATGTGGGTGGCTGGCGGTGCTCCCATTCGTTGGCTGACCACCCTATGGTAGGTGCTTCCCAAGGGAAGGCAACATCGATCAAGTGCTCCCCAAGGAAGGGGAACACCCTTGGGAGCATTAGATCGGTGCTCCTTTGAATTTTTTTGTAAAAAATATATATATAATAGTAATTTTTAAAATTATTAAAGGGTAAAATTATCCTTTCAATATTGCCTTGTCATCAAACTAATGAAAACACTAATGGTTGACAAACAGCTAAACCTATTTGTCTAGCAAAAGATATCTTTTTAAGATGGAGTGTCCATTTCAAAAACTAATACACCCGTTTGGAATTTCAATTAAAAGTTAAGGGTGTGTAGGTATTTTACCCTAAGAAATATATATGGTTGTTTCATACACATTCATAGAGATAAATTGTATAAAGTGAGCATTACTGGCCAAACAGAATAAGGTTTCGCAGTTGGTCCAAAAGGATTAAAATCGTTTGCACATAACCTTAGTATGACATTCAGGGTTCCACTAGAAATAACTCATGTACGGTTGAAGTGTTGCCAAGCCTGAACATCCATAAGGTGTGTAAGCATTCCATCACCACTTTGGTTTTGCGCATTCCATGCCATATGTTCAATAGTTTTTTCTAACTTATAAAGCCTTCGAAGCCTTGGTATAAGTGGCAAGTAACACAAAATCTTGTAAGGAATTTTCTTTTTCCTTTACACACTTGATTTCCTTAGTTTAAACCAAAGATGACCACATATCATACAATGCACCAAATCAATAGTTTCCTTACAAAATAAGATGCAATTGCTTTTACAAGTATGAATTTTGACATATCCAAATCCAAGTTTCCACATCAGTCTTTTTCATTGTGTAGAAGTTACCAAGTAAAGTTTCATCTAATGGCAATATATTCTTTATTATCTCCATCAAATGATCAAAACATGACTCACTCAAATTAAACTCTGATTTAACTTTTAAAAGTTGTGACATTGTTGAAAGTGTTGTATGTTTTGTGCAACTTGACCACAAATGTTCATCCGCGTTTTACAACCATGAGTAAAAACTAGTTGTGTTTGGATTTAGATCTTTCTCCACAAACCTTGACTCATTATCATGATTAGAATTGAAAGTAACTTTTGGACCCATAACATCCTTAACTGTTCTAGTATATGGACTTTCTATTTCCTTTTGATGCGTAGGCTCCCCATATTCCCTATTTTCCCCATGACTAGCATATGGTTCAACTCCATCTCCACTTCTTGATGGTTGTCCAACATCATGTTCCCCATGTAAACTCCACATTGTGTACGCACCAGTAAAATCTTATTTTAAAAGGCGTTCCGCCACCTTATCGGAATTTAGAAACTTCTTATTGCTACACCAAGAGCAAAGGCATTTAATCTTATTCTCCCACATAAATGTGGGGTTAGAAAATGTAAATTACTTAATCAATCTTATAAACCTTTTGTATCTTAAGTTGAACTACAAACTTAATTTCTTCATTCAACGTTTAAAGTATTGCTATTTTTATTTTAAAGAATATTGTTTCATACAAAGTTAAATAAATATAAAGTAGTTTTTAAGGGTGAATTTATATTAAACCTTCATTTTGTGTTAAATCTGGTTAAAAACAATAAATGGTTTCCATAATCTACTTTAGATGATACCTCTAAACTATGTATTGGCTTTTTTTTTTTGAAAAGCTAAACTAGGTATTGACTTGAGAGAACAACAGCTTGGGTTGGATAAAAGATACATATCTATGAATAGGGTTAGTCCAAAGTGTGGGCAAAAGCAAATAAAAAAATTTCAAATATCTCATGGTTTTATAACACTAGCTTCTGTAAGACCTTGGTAGATCACATTTTAATAATTCTCTTGGTTTTATGTTGAAATTCTCCAAGGAAAAGCCAGAAAGAGTAATTTTCAACCGTCATACCAAGAAAAAAAACTTTTTCAATTCTCAAAACAGAGAAATTTAAAGAGTTTGTACTAAAGGATGGGAGATTTTGAAAGCTGGTGCCCAGCTAATAAATGAACACAATGCTTTAGGAGCACGTGGTTGCTTAGGGTCAAGAGCTAACATTTGATGATTGAACAGCTAAACCTTTTAATTGACAAATTGATAAACAATGGCAGCTACATTAATTCTTGTTCATCAAATGTGATTTCCATTATTGATAGTTTCTTGGTTAAATCAAGGTCAGCTGCTTGAGTCACATAAAAAAGAAGAAAGGTTGGAAATGTTCTATTATTGATAGCTTCAAGATAAATAAAAGAGCTTCAAAGTCTTGATAAAGTAGTTTGGTTTCCATCTTTAGGTACATAGCATGCAAAGATGTCAACCATGATTTTGCTTTTGTATTGTACAAAGAAATCTTGGGATTTTTGCTCCTGCATCTATATTACAAATAAAAGTAAAATCCAGTGGTACTGTTTTAATTGCCTTCAATTGCCTGCTCAATTGAATGAAAAATGTCATTCAATTGGATGGTTTCCTTTTTTTTTTGTTTCACTCAATCAAAATGACGTCATTTTTGGCTCTCTGTTCTTGATTTTTTTTTTTACCTCATTAGGTCAAAACAACATTGTTTTAAGTGGATAATCTTAGGTCTTATTTTTTTTTTGGTCCATTTGTGTCAAAAAAAAGGAAAAATAGTGGGAAGCTACCGACAGAAGGAACAGGGAAGAGAAAAAAAGAGGAAAAGGAAGGAATGAAAGGAGCCACTACTAGAAAGGCTGAACCTAAAGAAAGGGAAGAAGGGAAGGAATCAAGCAATGGATGGTTGAATAAGCGTTCAATGTTCTATTTTGAGGTTGATCGATTGTTTTCGGTCAAACAATGGAGAGGGAAGGCAGGTCAATTTTTTTTGTTAGTTGTTATGGTTGGTAAGAGCCGATCGATCAAGTTTGATTGTTAGGGTTTTGTTGGGGTTTCAAAACTGTGTTGTTTTGACGAATGGAAAGACAAAAAAGAAAAAAATATATGGAGACGTGTCTTCTAATTATCCAGTCATGTCAATTGTCTATTGGCTTGAGTTTTCTGTTTAATTTTTATTTCGATGTTATTTAAGTTTGTGGGCGTATTTTCAAGACTTTGCATCTGTCTTGCCTTTTCTGGTCTAATGTATTATAGGTTATATTTTTTTTGTCTGTAAGAGAATAAGTTGGAACCTTGGGCTTCTCGAATACTCTTCAGTGGTTTTTCTTTATGTATATTGTGCTATTTGGTTTCTTTTTCTCTCATTAGCTTGCAAAGGTTGTACTTTTTCTTCAATGGTTGGATTCTATTCTATGTTTTTGTACTCTTTTTTGGATGTAACTTTTAGATTTATAGCATATAAGCTGCAAAAACTCTTTAAATTATTGTAGGAATATTTTTCTTATTTTTTTTAAGTTAGTCCATCCATTATGCTTCTATAGTTCTTCAACTGATAATGAAACCTCAATTTTTTTTTAGTGTTCTATTTTGTTGCATGTTTAACATAATCTTTTTATTCATCAGTTTTTATGATAAGATGTTTAAATATTAAGTGTTTAACATATTTTTATTTTCCATTGTTTTGGGTTTTACTGTTGTCAAAATTTTCAAATATTTATTGCTATATGTTGTAGGTGTTAGGTGTGTGCTTAATAGATTGTAGCCTTTCTTTTGTTTAGGATTATCATTCATACGATTTGATGTAATTACATTTGAATTAAATTGTTTCCTCTACATGAAGAATTTAATGCTAAGTTTAAGTTTATACTAGTTATTAAAAATATTATGTTTTATTGTTGTAATTGCTATAAAGGTATTGAAATATTTGTTAGTTGATTTTGATGTAGGCTTCTATTGTAGTAGTTTCTTGGAATTGTTGTTCAAAGATATCAATCACACATTTAAGCAGTTTCGATTAGATAAAATTTCTCAAAAGTAAGTTTGAAGTATTTATTAATTGTTTATTTTTTAATTTATTCTTCTTAAATAATGTAAATTACATTATTTATTGTGTTGTCGTCTTGTTACTTTCATGCAAACTATTTTAATTATTTTTGTTTATTATTTCCTACATTAGTAAATCTCTTTCTCTATAGAAATGAATATGATTTATCTTTGACAATCATAACTGTGTATAAAGTTTCTTCTGTGCTTCATTCTTTGTTTCATTGTTGATCATTTTTTTGCATACAAGTACATACGTTAAGTTTTGTTTATATCATAATGATGATTGTAGAGTCTTTTCAATCAATTTTTGTAACATAAATGTTAGGTAATGTTGCTTACACATTTTTTCTTTATCTAATATAAATATGTTTACACCAATATATGATGTGAGTTAAGTCTATCCAACAAGTATTTAACATATATTGAATATTGTACAGATATAATGTCGAATGAACATCTGAGAAAAAGAGCCAAATATAAACAAGCTACCGAGTGTTTGAACTTTTCTGCTACTTCAACAAATTGTTTTTTTCATGTACCTTTTGTTGAAAATTCAGCTTTCCCATTTAGTATGGAAGAATATCCTATTACAAGTAATAGTAATGTTATGAAAATTGTGAAAAGACCAAGTGTTCATAATGATTTAAATGGTAGTAGCTCAGATTAGCATGAACACAATGCTGAAACATACAATTTTCATTTTGAAAATCTAAATGATATTCCAATCATTGGTCATGAATCTATATAGTCTTTAGGAAGATGCGATTTTGATTTTGAAACTCTATATGATGTACCCATTATGGATGATTAGTCTACAGCAACTCTTTCTTGAGCAAAATTCGAGAAGAAAGAGTTTATGTCTAAGGTATATGCATAGCTTTAATAATTGTTAGGTCATGGTCTACTGTTCTTCTATAATTGTCCAAGTATTTCTTAGTTAAGATGATGTTTATCAATTTATATTTTTTGTCTCTTTGGAAAAGATAAATGGTTTGATAGGATTACATATTCTAGAGTTCTACGACATGTAGGAACCTACATGGCAATGGGCATGTTATAATAACGTACCTATAGGTACTCGACCCGATTATACCGGGTTAGGATACCCTATAATGGGGTTGAGATAGATTCAGGTATTGATTTCACTACTTGTATCGAGTTTGAATAGTACCCATTAAGCACCCTCTACTCGAACCTAATTATGTTAATAGTTGGGTTACGCGAGTACTCGTCCCGAGCCCAATCCCAATGCTCGTTTATATATATATATATATATATTATTGTTATTTAAATAATTAAATTAAAAATAATTAATATTAATATATTTATTAAAAACTGACAAATATATTAAAAAGTATGGTTACTCAAATTATTAATGTGATGAAGCACCCGAGCATTTGGCTCTTTAGTTGATGCATGATCCCCTGCCTAAAGAGCAAGATTCGAATCCCCCCTCTCTCAATTATAAAAAAAAATTATTAATGTGATGACAATAAAATATTTAAATTAACAAAATTATTAGATTATCAATTATGTTTATATAATATGAATATCATATCATATTACAAAGAAATATAATAATAATTATTATTATATATACTTTAAATATAAATATATTTACTTTTTATTTTGTGTTAACATTATAAAAATTTTAACTTATAATATATATATCTAAAGAGAGTCTTTGAGATTAAAATAGATTTTGAAATCTAACTATTTTTTCAATTTGAAGTAATTAAAGACGAACCCATATAGTTAATTAAATTAATTCATTAAACTATGATTATTAATTAACTTCGAATGGTTTTTTAATATATACATTATATATATTAGGCTCATTTACAAGAATATAATTACTATATTATATATAAACTAATACTTTTAGTATGTATATACTTTAAATATAAATATATGTATTTTCTATTTTATATTGACATTACAAAAATTATAACTTATAAAAT
>NW_018397266.1:6710641-6735819 GCF_002168275.2 Theobroma umbraticum
AATATATATACCTTTGTTTATATAAACTTAAAATTTACAAACCTTAAGAGAAGTTGTGAGATTATAATAGTTTTGAGACCTAGTTATTTTTTTTAATTTCATATAGTTAAGGAAAAACTAATATAATTAATTAAATAAATTCATAAAACTATGATTATTAATTACCTTTTAATGTCTTTTAATATATTTACTTTATTTATATTTGTTTCATTTATAAAGAATATAAATACTATTATACATATAGCAAAATACTTTTAGTTAGTGTGTGTATATATATACACTCTAAATATAAACATATTTACTTTCTATTTTGTGTTAACATTACAAAAATTATAACTTATAAAATTATAATTATAATATATATATCTTCATTTATATAAACTTATAATATATAAACTTATTTATCTAAAAGAAGTTGTGAGATTAGAATAGTTTTGAAACTTAGCTAGTTTTTTTTTTTTAATTTCATGTAATTAAGGACAAGCTCATATAATTAATTAAATTAATTAATGAAACTATGATTATTAATTAACTTGTAATGTCTTTTAATATCTATGCTTTATATATATTGGACTCATTTATAAAAAATATAATTACTATTATATATATACACTAAAATACTTTTAATATATATACTTTAAATATAAATATATTTACTTTTTATTTTGTGTTAACATTATAAAAATTTTAACTTATAAAGTTATTAATTATAATATATACATATATGCACACTTTATAATATATAACTTGTAATGTCTTTTAATACATACACTTTATATTATATATTATGTTCATTTATAAAAAATATAGTTACGATTATATAAGTTAATAATTACTAAACAATAAAATAATATTGATTTATATTATATATTATGTTCATTTATAAACACACTTTATTGTTTTTTATTATTTAAATTTAAATTTTATTATTTGTGTTTTTATTAATTTAATTGGGAGTTAATTATATGAGATATGTAGAAGAAATATTATTGTATATGGATATGGGTTCGAGTAAGGTAATTAGGTACCCATGAATAACATTTTTATAATTTTTTTATCTAATTAGGTTTTTGAAGGAGTTAGGGTAATTATAGGGTAGTGGGAATGTATTAGGGCTAGGGTTATGGTAGTAATTTTTAAAATTATTCAAGTAGTTTGTAGGGTTTGAGTATTTGATTTTTTATAAGGTAAGGGTTCGGGTACCTTGAAATTAACAGATACCCTGCTAGTTGACAACCCTAAAGACATGAACAAATAAATGAAAGGTTAAACCAATCAAGGTTACTAGACATACAAGTAAGTATTGTTTGAATTATAATGTGCTTTCTCTTTTTTGTAAATATTAATTCTCTAACTTTGTAACCTAATATTTACTTTTATGCTCATAATAGGAAGATAGTACTCAACATTTAACTTCGGTGGACCAGACTGCATTTGTCTCTTTTGTGGTGCTATAATGTGGTATGAAGAAAGAGTTGATACAACTTAAGTTACAACTTTTTGTACATTTACATTATGCTGTCAACAAGGTACGATTCAATTACCTTTTTTTAAGCGTAGACCAAATTTCTTAGATGTTTTGTTAGATCATAAAGGGAATAGTAGAAGTAGTAAATTTAGAGAGAACATTATTATTTACAGTTTTATGTTTCAATTTACTTTTATTGGTGGTAGGATAGATAATAGCATAAATAGTAGTCTAGGTCCATATATATTTAGAATCAATGGACAAAATCATCATCATATTGGTTCCTTGCTTACATCAGGTCGTATCAAATGGTCCATAAATATACATGACAATTATGACCATAATTCAAAATGAAATCATTGTGCTTATGCGTCTCCACATCAAATAAAAATTGGTTCAAAGGGTTTGTCCTGGCCCTTCTTGCTCAGAATCATATTAATTCGTTGAGTATGGTTCATATTTTAGACATGTCTTACTTTACGATCACAAATCACTAATCTCCATCCTTAAAATTTTACACCTCAAAACACATCAAAATATCATATGGCTCCATGGATCTTTAGACTTAAGATCATCAGTCTAGTTAAATTTTGTCAAATCCAAATATCAATCTCCAAGAGATTCCACAATCCGACACATTAGCTCTTAACACATTTTCGAGCATCCACCTCATGAGCTCGAACCAAACATCCACTTGTGGATGTTATTCCATACTTAAAAATCCCAATTTAATACTTAACGCTCTTTTTGCAGCCTTTTCAAAACCAATTAATAATTGGTGTCCCCTTTTTAAGTCTGCACATACAAAAGGGGGAGCATTCAAATAGAGTTGCAATCAAATCATTAAAGTAGTCGGCCAGCCCTAGAGTAATTCACATGTCTCTTTAATTAATAAGGGCCTTGGTCATTTCTCCATTGTTTCTATTTACTAGGGTCTACTCGTACCCCACTTTTTGACATCATATATTTTCAAGAGCCAATATTGCTCATCAAACTCATATCGGGAGAAAACTCACAATCAGTGCTCTTTAAGCACAAAATGTTGGCCATAAGCATAATTACAATCTCATTTATTTGCCCTTTCCGACTTATAAATCGTAACTCCAAATGTGATGGATTATAATCCAATATTTGCCTTATCTTTATTAGGCAATCCTTCACCTTCATGTGCCCTACCTCCATAGGCACATTGAGACCAAAACATCATCAGGTTTACATAATGGCAAGAAATCATTGCCTCAAAACCACATTTTTGTGTATTCTTATCCTCACAATGAATCCATATGTTGCATGACATTTTAGTCCAACACTCCAACATCCATACATATACCTTAGCTCTTTAAGCTTTATCACTTTTCCACCTGGGAGAAACTTCTCAAACTTCCTCACCAAGGGCATTCATAAGATGGACATAAGTTCGTAACATGGGGTCTAATGCCTAAAGCATCGACCATACGATTCTAGGTTTCCATTCTTAGCCACCACTCACAACTCTCATCATGAGTATATACTTATATACTACCCGACCATTCGTAAGCCACTCATGGCCATCTAGATTCATCTTCCTAATTAGGCTCAATATTATCTTATCAGATATATCTTTCGCCCTGGTAGTCTGCCTCGTTATGTAGGTTTATATCTAAATCTCAATCAAATTTGTTGACCAAACAAATCTCAAGAAGCTTATTCAAATCAAAGTTGCTCATATAGCACATACAAAAAAATGATGCTCCCTGGATAGTATCAAATATTTACTCCATAACAAATATGTCTAGTGATTAAACCATTAACACTACATCAAAGTCATCCTTTAGTGCCAAAGCCACTAGCAGTATATCAAAGTTACAAGGTTAGAATCTCCACTATGCTAAACTTGTGTCATACACGCTATCATTCTTCCCACAAAGCCAGCACTTAATTTGCTATGGTGGGGTCTAAGCTTTGGGCATAAGGTTACACTTATAGCTATAACCACCAATGCTTTACCCAGGGTACGCACATTCAAACCATAATCATTAGACCAAAGGATTTCTAAACATATTTCAAAATTGAGTCGTGAACCTTAAAATCATTATCTCCCAAAATTAAAATCATTTTCAAGTAAGTCAGTCATTGACAATATCACCTACAATTTAAATTTCAATTAGGCAACTCAACTCAAATGTATCTTTCCAGCATATTTCCACTTCATGGCTCATAGCAAAAAATCCATTTGAGGATTAAAAATTATAGGCTTATTCTCAAAGCCACTCATAACTTCAACAATCCCAATCATGTCTAGGAGCATTTCAACTCTTCGATCCCAATAGACATTATTATCAAATCTCCTAAAGCATCCTTGTCCTTAATCCAAACTATACAGGACTCGCTTAGCGTACTTACAGTCGATTACCCTTCAACTCTTCATGATCATCATAACAACATCCATATTCATCCAAAATCTAGGGCTCACACCATATTCAATAGCATCTAATCCATTTACCCCGATAATCAATATCATCAAAGGTGTCCTGATATTAATCTAAACTATACAGGACTTATATACATATTTTACCGATTAACACAAATCCATCTATGGAATATATTTTCTCCCCTGTCATACACACATAAATTCATAACTTATAAAAATCCATAATTACACTCACATATTCAATAAGCTCCCGATAGTCCATTCACATATCCACAATTTACAAAACTTGCTTTCCCTTGCAAGTACTTACCGTAAAACATCAGTTCAATCTATGTATTCCACGCTATATATGGTATGTCGACATCATCTTTTAGGCATATTTCAATGCTAAGCAGTCATACTCCAAATATTTATCATCCACAAACATCAAATTTGTAAATCCTTCAATTACTGAGTTTCACAATCACAAGGCAATCTTTATTTATTTAATGTCCCCAATAATTTAAAAAGGTGCATTCAGTGATAGGTCTACTTCTAGCTTATATCATTACATCTTTCTCTCCATATTGACTTTTATGCATTGTTTAATGCAATCAATCATGCCCACTTGGTGAAACTTAAGCTCATCCTTGGAGCTAATTCGCTAATTAGCCTTATCAAGTCATGACCATATGTCATTTATGATAAACATCGAGGCTTGCCCTTTTGCTAATTCACATACCTATTGCTTTAGGCCGATCATTCATAATCCCAAACACAAAACGAGCAAGCTTTAACATAAATCACTTACATCTGTGCACATCCAAATATTCAAATTCCTATCAGAGACATTCAAGCTATCTCCTTTAACACGTCATCCAAATCTAGTGGACCTAACAGTCCCAACTCATCCCCTACAACCAAAAGTCGTAAGAACACATTCCCATTAACAACTCCTTAAGAGCATCTTGCCCCAAAATCCTTTTATTGATGGCTCATCCTTCAAGGTGGCATCTTCACCAGAACCAGAGCATCACCATGTCCAACATTCATATACCAATATTCAAAGGGTAGGTTTACTAAAGACTCGGCAGTTCGTGCAGCCTCCTACTCATAATTAATGTTGCAATCACCAACCATAAACAATACTTTACACTAATCCCAACATTTCGTTGACAGAAAAATGTACCTAAGACACTTTAACCTAGGCACTCTGATACAAACTTTGTCACGAACCAAATTCGACGATCTATGATTGGCACACGAGCCCAACAGGTAAGCCCATTAAACTTGAGCAAGCCTCAGAGTTCATAACCATATAACTCAAATGCCAAAGGATTTATAATCAAATATTCATAATAATTTCAAATATATTACATTATCTTTGGCTCACAATCCATACAATTATATATAAGGCCATACACTGGCCATCAAATCGAGTTAATACATAGCAACCCATATACCATTCAAATGGCACATCGTGCCTAACATATTTACATCTAATAATACTTAAAGGTTGAAGGCCCACACCAAATTCAATATATAAGCTCAATCTTCCAACAAATTAGCTAAACCCTTACCTTAGAAGTTAGGTTGCCCAAATATAAGCTCCAAGTCTACAATAAACTCAAAATGAGAGAGTTTGGCCAAATTTGAAAATATTTATATCCAAGGTTATTAACCGATTAAATTGAGAATTAATTGGTAAAAATACGTAATCTTACCTCCGGATAGTTTCCTAAGCTAGGATCTAGCTTAAATGGGCTCCAAATGGAATTTGGGGCTTAAGGTTTTGTATAAGGTAAAGAGAGAATGGGGCAAAAATGGCCTCGAAACTCTTTTCTAGTTTTTACCTTTTCTCTTTGATGTATCGATACATTTGGCAATGTATCGATACATCTACCCTAATTTCAACTAGATGGATCAATACATTTCTAGTAGAATGCTCTTAAATGCCCTTTGCTTCAAATGTATCAACACATGTTCATCTTTCTAAGAATGTATCGATACATTTGCTAATGTATCAACACATCTTTCCTAGAGTACACCTTTCTTGCACCCAAACTTCCACAAATTCGAACTCAGCACCCCAAAATCATTTCTTTTTTTAATCTCATACCTCAAATAACTTTAGCACCCCAATCTCTTTTTAATCTCATACCTCAAATAACTCATATAATTCAATTCCGCATGCATATATTCTCAATTATACATCAAATCAAATCAAATCTAATCCTCAATCTATAGGATCAATCATCATTTTTGTCGATATTTACCTTACTAACATACTTAAATGTCAAAGCGTCAAACATTTGCACAATTTCATTAAGGATTTTAATTTAAACCAACATTCATAGTCATTTATCCCCTAGAGATATTCATATTCATCAAACCTTAAATAACTCCTCAAATCACTTGGCCAACATCACATATATGCCACATCAAAATCAGGGGTGTTACAAATATAATCTGATTTGAACTCTTAGATTTGATTATGTATATCTAGATTTAGATAAGATTGAACTAGATTAAGATTAGGATATAAGGGGTTATTAACTTATAAATAGGCCCCTCACTTTATTTGTAAAGACACATTCAAATAAGATCTTCTTTTTCTTTCTAAACAATTTCTCTCATATTTGTTCCTTCAAGTTATATTTGATAACACATTATCAGCACGATCCTCTAATCTCTCAAGCTTTTATATCATTTAGTTTTCATCATCATCTTAAAGTCAAAGTTTCAATCCTGTCAAGGTTTAAAAAATATTTCAATGGTTGGTTTTTAATTTTTGTTTTTAGCAAATCAAGTCAGTGACTTGAGATCTCTTTGACGTTTTCATTTCCTGAAAATCAACCTTAATGTGAATTTGCTATCATGTAGTATATATTATATTTTGTCCATTGATTTATTAAATTGGATTAAGCATGCAAACATATATAATTATATATGTTGTCTTTATTTTGGTAATGGGATATAATTTGCTCAATACATGATTTTTTGTTTTGAATTTCAATTATGATTATACTCAATATATGTAAATCTATTTTTAAACCTATGAGATTTTGCATAAGACATTTTTGAATTAAACATATGAAATTGACTTTGAATGATAATTATTTCGTAACAAGTGGAAAATAATTATACTTTAGATATCTGAAAATATATTTTGTTTTGGATTTCTTCTCTTTTTGTGGTTGAGCAAAAATAACTAACTATTAATGAAAAATCATGAACCCTGTCCATTCCTAGAAATGAATGCAACATAATTGAATAATTATAATCACGGACGTAGAAAAGTCGTCATAATTATTAGAATTGTGGTGGTTATACTAATCATTATTCAAGTAATAAAAATACTTTTAACTTACCAAGAGTAGATGAATAATGAAGAGATATAAGAAAAAGACAAAAGTGAACAAAAACAAAAAGAATATAAAAAATCTATGTTGTCAATATAGAATGGAAAGCCATTGGGCACACTCGTCACATGCTAAAACATCTTGTTGAACTTTATCAAGCATCACTAAAAGATAAAGGCAAAAAATATCAAAACAAATTTTGTTCAAGATGATTTTAACCATAGCCAAGTTGATATAATACATTTGGATGTTGTTGACTTTTCTTGTCTACCCTGATGGAGGAATTGATCATTTGATTGATAATGAAAATATTCAAGAATGAAATTTCTTAATAGTTTGTTGGTATAGTTTAATATAACTCTATTATGAAGATGCTTTTATATGTTTTCATTAAATTTAAATGATATGTTTTTATTATGCATTTTAATTCTATATTTAAAGTTCCCGTATATCAACTTGTAAGTTTCTTATTATATATATATATATATATATATATATATCTCTTATTTTATTGAAGACAAATATTGATAATTATCTAATAGTACAATATTAATTGAAGGCTTCGGAAGAGCCAATATTTAACTACCCATAGGAACAAAACTCATAATAAATGATACATTATTTTCTACTTAGTCTCAAAGAAATTTATTAAGTTTTAAACATATTTATTTATATTACATTTATTATCTCAAGTAAAAAGTATGTGTCGGAAAAATTACTCACTTTATTTTTTGGATTGTATTATAGAAATATCAAATTAATTGAAACTCATGCTATAGTAAATCAGAAGTTTACTAATAATTTTGATGCTTGGCATGACGGGTTGGGTCATCCCAGATGAATAATGATGCTAGAAATTTTTAAAAATTCATCTGGTCATCTATTGAAAATATAAAAGATTTTTCAATCTAATGAATTCTCATGTGCTGCTTGCTCTCAAGGTAAATTAATTATAAGATGATCACTAGCTAAAGTTATAACTAAATCCTCTATATTTTTTAAACGTATTCAAGGTGATATATGTGGATTTACACATCCACCATGTAGACCATTTAGTTATTTTATAGTTTTAACTGATGCATCAACTAAATGGTCTCATGTGTACTTATTATCAACTTGCAATTTGGCATTTATAAAATTACTTGTCCAAATTATTCATTTGCGAGCACATTTTCCTAATTATGCAATCAAAACTATTCATCTTGAAAATATTGGTGAATTTACATATACCAAGCCTTTAATGAATATTGCTTATTAGTTGGAATAACTATTGAACAGTCCATTGCTCATTTTCATACACAAAACGGTCTAATAGACATTTCCAATTGATTGCAAGGCCATTACTAATGAAAATTAAACTCCCTATTTCTGGTTGTGGGGTATGCCATTTTGTATGCAACAGCACTTGTATGCATTAGACCAATGAGTTATCATAAATTCTCTTTTATACAATTGGTTTATGGTCAGAAACCAATTGTTCTACCACAACGCACAAAGATGGGTCCTCGAAAGAGGTTAGGAATATATGTTGGATATGAATCTCCTTATATAATTAAATATTTGAATTTATTTTTCTAGTGGTGAATATTTTGTGGAAGTTTTAGATTTAGTTTTAATTAATTGCATGCTTTAGGATTAGTTTATCATTTAAATTTTTATGCTTGCTTGAATCTTTAGGAATCTAGAGTAGAATTGTGCCAAATTTTTTTATGATATTCCATATCCAATGATGAGAACTTAATTATCTTGAATTTTTTAGCTTTCGATGAATAAGGTTTTTGTTTGGATTCATGCTAAATTCTTTTGTTTAGTATCATTGTTAGGATTTGATTTCCACAATTTTGAGCACTATATTTTTTGCTTTGAATTATTGTGCATACTCAAAGAAGATTTATGTAGATATAAAAATTGGATTATGTCAAGAATTATAGAATTTGCTTGATTCTCTCTCAAGGTGAAATCTTAAGCAATACTTAGTTAGGGAAATAATTTAGCCCATCTTTGGACCGTTCAAGCATTTCAAGATAACCTTGATATATTTTTATTCCTATTTTACCCCTTTGAGCCTAATTTACCTTTTCTTTATTTAACCACATAATAATTAGCCTAGCCTTAAAATACAATTTCAATTTAGCAACCCTCACTCTTAAGCATGTATATTGTTTTAGGAAATATATATTGAGCTAAATGCATATGGTAGAAAGGTGATATTGATGTGAAAACATTCAAAATATTAAAAATCACCCCACTACTTACAATAAAAAGAAATAAGTTTGAGGGTGTGAAATTGTGATAAAAAAGAAAACAAGAAAAAAAGGAAAAGTAGAATAAAGTGTTGATAAAAAAAAAAGTTCAAATGTCGAAAAAAGAGGCGTATGTCGAGAATGAGAATATAACTCTAAATAGATCTTAAAATAAATAGGTCCTCTATCCTACTTTAACCTAGCCATACATTACAAGCTTAATAAAAACCTATTGATCCCTGACTTAGTATTAGTTTACATTGGTGGGGAGAGAGATGTAAAGCAAATTTAAGGAATTCTAGTACTAATTTGAATTTTGCATTGGCATAAACTCATTCGGATAGCATAGTATTCTTGGTAAAAGATTTCACACATATACGAAAATCCATTTGAGAATGTGCTTGCACTGGAATTGAAATATGAATTGGAATTATGCCTATATTTTTCCTTTAGTTAAAGATTGATAGACATACTTTTAAGGAAATTATGAGGGATCATTAAGTTGGTGCACTCTATCTCTAGTAGTCGTTTTATTTATTTTGTTTTCACCATTTAAATTATTTTTCGTAAGTTAGTTCTTTTCTATGTTTTGCTCGAGGACTAGGAAAATATTATGTTTAGGGGTGCAATAGCTCTATGATATAGAGTTATTTGGACTTAATTTTGATAATAATTTATCTTAGCTATTGTAGTAATGTAGCGAAATTAGTAGCTTTTATTTAATTATTCTAAGTTAGTTAATTAGGTGAATCAATCTAATCTTAGTTAAGTTTGTACTTAAATTGGAGTTAATATGCCTAAGATTTGTTATTATTGATTAATTTTCTGATTTTGTAGGTGTGCAATTAAAAAGGTAAAAAATGGTTATGTGTTCATGAGATGTAGACCTTCACTGCACATGTCTCAATATTTTGATCATAACTTTCCTTACAGAACTCTGAATAAGGTGGTTTTCTGACCATTGGAAATATAAGAGAAAAACCAACAATTTTCATATTTACCATTTTGCCTAGTTTGGCTTGGAAAGTAGTCAAAAACCTTGTCGAAATTAAAGCACTATAGTAGTCGAAAACATAGGAAGCGAGGCTACGGCCTTGAAGGAGGCAGGCCGTTGTGCCTCAACAAGAAAATCACGTTTTAAGAAACAAAATGGTTAAGGCCAAGGTACACCTGAAGGTAGGCCGTAACCTTAACGAGAATAGTTAAAAAAATCAAAATTTAAGCCCAAAAAGTGAAAAAACTCATTGTGCTTTAAGACTTCTTTTTTGACTCTATCTTATACCCTATTTATGCAAACTTTTAATTGAATTTTATAGGCACAATAAACAAAAGATTTAGAGCTAAGATTCAACCACAAAATCATTGAAGAAAAGTCTCATTGGAGCTAAGAAGAAATTGAATGATTCAAGAAGATTTGAAGATTAAGATTTCAATTCTTAGAGTTTCTTTATTCTTTTTGTTATTCTTTATTTTTCTTAGTTTGGTTTCAAAGTTTAAACTTGTGTGACGTTATGGGAACTAATTTAGTTATCAAGATTATAATTAAACTCAATACGTAATCTGAATTATTTATCTCTCTTTTGCTTATGTTTGATAGTTTTAAATTGTTTATTCTATTCTATTTTTAATGTTTCTAATTGCCTAATCAACAATTAGATTGATCTGGATACCTAATTTAAACCTTGACAAAGGAGATTTAGGTAGACCTTAAATAGAAAAGCATACGATCGAATGCAATTAGTTGATTAAGTAGTTTTATTTGTATATAGGGTAGGCATACACTTATAAGCCATATGTAGTCAAGATTAGAGTATGAACTTAATGAATTTTTCTTAAATTTATTTTGGATAGACATATAAAAAGTAAATTGGAATAGATATTTTTGTAAGAAACTCGACAAAACCTTGTAAATAATTTAAAACTCTAGGTTAACAACTTAATTCATTGAAGTAATTTAAAAGAAAGAGAGAGAGAAAATATTTAGATAAAGTATTGAGGGATATTATAATTATAGATTTAATAGTTGATAGAATTTTTAAAAACAAACTTGTTATTTAGTTTTAGTTTTAGTTTGTTAGTTTTAATTTTTTTAATAATTTTAAATTTAATTGTTTGAATAAGATTAGGGCGTATTAATTTTAATAGTTAGCAAGTAGGGAAATTCAATTCTCCGTGGCAATGAATTCTACTTTAATCCTTACTTGCTAACTATTAACATTAACACATCCTAATCTTATCGAAACAATTAAATTTAAAATTATTAAAAAGAAAAATTAAAACAAACAAAATAAAACTAAAACTAAATAACAAATTTGTTTTTGAAGATTAAATCAACTACCAAAACTAATATTATGATTTCCTTCAATACTTATCCGAATATTGTCTCTCTTAACTTACTTTAATGGATTAAGTTGCTAACCTAGAGTCCTAAATTATTTACAAGTCTGTATCAAGTTTTTTGTAAAAATATCTCTCCCAAATAATATACTATATATCTATGTAAATTAAGTTGAAGAAAGATTCATTAAGTTCATACTTTCATCTTGGCTACGCATGGCTTATAGGTGTATGTCTACCCTATATGCAAATTAAATAACCTAATCAACTAAGTGCATTTGATCATACACTATTCTATTCAAGATCTACCTAAATCTCTTTCGTCAAGGTTTAACTTAGGTTTCTAGATCAATCTAATTGGTGATCAAGACAATTAGAAGCATTAAAAACAAAATAGAATAAACAACTTAAAACCATTAAACTTAAGTAAAAGAGAGAAATAATTTAGCTACATACTGAGTTCAATCATAATCTTAAATAACTAAATTAATTCTCATAATGTCACACATGATCATCAAATAAAGTTTAAACATTGAAACCAAACCAAGAAAAATAAAGCATAACAAAAAGAATAAAAAAACTCTAAGAGTTGAAATCTTGATCTCTAAATCTTCTTGAATTCTTCAATTTCTACTCAGTTCCAATGAGACTTTTCTTCAATGATTTTATGGCTGAATCTTAGCTTTAAATCTTGTATTGTCATGCCTTTAAAAGTTCTTTGAAAGGTTGCATAAATAGGGCTCAACATCGAGTCAAAAAAGAAGTCTAAATGCATAAGGAGTTTTCTTACTTTTTGGGCTTAAACTTAGCTATTCTCGTCAGAGGCCATGGCCTACCTTCAGGTGAGCCTTAGCCTCAAGCATTCTGTTGCTTGAAATGTGATTTTTTTGTTGGGGCACCGTAGCTTACCTCCTCCAAGGCTACAAATTTGTTTCATTTGTTTTGGACTACTATAGTGCTTCAATTTCAACAAGGTTTTTGACAACCTTCCAGGACAAATTGGGTAAAGTGTAAGCAAGAAAATTGTATACCTGTCTCTTATCTTTACTATGGTCTAAAAATCAGCTCATTTGGTGTTCTGTAAAGAAAGTTATAATCAAAATACCAAGACATATAAAGTGAAGGTTTTCATCTCATAAACACTTAACTTGATAATTTTTCACCCTTTTAATTGCACACTTACAAAATCAGTAAATTAATCAATAATAACATATCTTACGCACATTAATGCTAATTTAAGTACAAATTTAACTAAGATTAGGTTGACTCACTTACTTAATTAACTTAAAATAATTAAATAAAACTTACTAATTTCTATACATTACTACAATAATTAAGCTAAATTATTATCAAAATTAAGTCCAAATAACTCTATATCATATAGAGATCAATATCTAGAACTATTAACAGAAGATTTATTCACAAAAAAATTTGTCGATCGTCATTTCGATGAAACTATTTTTTCAACAATAAAAAGAGAAAATAAGCAACTGGAAAAAGAAATTTCTTGGAATGTATTATCATTATCTAGTTTTGATCCTCACACAAATCAATGTGAACTTGAAGTTCAAAAGATAATTCATTTGTAAAATTTAACAAATCAGTTGCCAGACGTATTTATTGACTTAGAAAAAATATCTAAATCTCCAATACTAATTGTAATTGCTCCTACTAGAATTGATGTCCTCGCAAGACAAGGCACGACAAAAGTGTGGGAAATCAATCTATTCCAAAAATAAAATTCTCAAAAACGAAAAGTAGTACATATACAAAATGGTCAGAAAGAAGAAACAAAAACACTAAAAGAGACCCTAACATAATTAATAAAATTCAAAAAGAAATTCAAGTACCTAAAACCATTGAAAATGAGAGATCTCAATAAATTATGTTATGATGAGAAAAAATGGAGCCAAAATGAAATAAACGTCAATGATATTTTTGCATAAATGTAAAGTTCAATATTATAAAGAAAATGGAAATCTTAAACCTACATATATTAAAGAATGTAGACATAGAAATGATTGGTCAATATAGAATGACGATGTAAGGGCCCAAGTCTAACCACTGGCCCAACAACTTTTTGGGCCTAAACCACATAGCCCTCAAAAGCTTAAGCTCATGTCGTTAATAATGACAAACTTGGATTGTTATATAAGTCTTAACAATCACATTCATATCTGATATGAAATGTGGGGTATCACAATCCCACCCACTCAAATCCTTAATATCCTCATTAAGGAATTACAACACGTCCACGGGACCAAAATCTCACTAAAGCAATGTGCATGCCCATATCAAACTGACGCAAGCTCTAATACCATTTATAACGACCCAAGTCCAACCATTAGCCCAATAGCTTTTTGGACCTAAACCACGTGGCCTTCAAAAGCTTAAGCTCAAGTTGCTAGTAATGATGAACTTAAATTGTTATATAGGTCTTAATAATCACATTCATATCTAATGTGGGATGTGGGGTATCACAAATGTAATCATGATGGAATTGAATTCACTTGCAAAACATAAAGCTTTCAAACCTGGACTACCAAATGGTGTAAAACGAATGGGATATAAATGAATATTTGCATGAAAACAAAATGAAGAGAAAATGAGATTGTTAAATATAAAGCATGACTTGTCACATAAGGTTTTATCTAAAGACATGGTATTAATTATAAAGAGACATATTCTCTTGTGGTGGATGCAATTATAATTACATATTAACTAGTTTGGCAATACATGAAAAGATGAAAATGCATCTAATGAATATAATTACAGCCTATTTATATAGTCCATTTGATATTGATATTTATAAGAAAATTCATGAAGGATTTAAGTTGCTTGAAGCAAAAAAATTTGAATTCTTGAAAAATTTATTCAATCAAATTAAAATAAATATATATGTGGATTAAAACAATCTGAACATATGTGGTATAATTGCCTTAGTGAATATTTGTTGAAAGAAGGCTATAAAATGATCTTATATACCCATGTGTTTTCATGGAAAGATTAAGATTTAAATTTTTCATAATTGTTGTTTATGTTAATAACTTGAATATTATTGGAACTCTTGAAGAGTTATCAAAGCCATGGATAACTTAAAGAAAGAATTTAAGATGAAAAATTTTGAAAAAGCAAAGTTTGGTTTGAGTCTTCAAATTGAGCACTTGATAAATGAAATTTTTGTTCATCAATCATATTATATAGCAAATGCTAAAACGATTTTATATGGACAAAGCATATTTATTGAATTCACTAATGCTGGTAAGATCACTGGACGTGAAAAAAAAAACCCTTTCCAACCTCGTGAGGATGATAAAAAACTTTTTGATCCTGAAATATCATATCTTAATAAAATTAGAGCACTAATGTATTTTGCTAGTAATATACAATCTGGTATAACATTTGCTGTAAATTTATTAGTAAGATATAGTTCTTCTCCAACTCAAAAATATTGGAATAAAATTAAACATATGCTCTGATATCTCTGAGGAATAATAAACATAGGCTTATATTACTCAAATGTATAAATTTATTAATTCATACATTAATCAATAAAAAATTAATTTGTCAAGATATTCTTTATTTTTTTCCTCAAATATTGAACTTAGTACATGTATAGTGTATTATGATTATACGAATATTACTTAATTACCAAATTACGAAATATCATTATTCGTGACGAGTAAATTATTGAAAATGTCATTAAAATAACAAAGAAAATGAAGTTAAAGATGATAGTTCTATACTGAAGCTTGTTTTGCACAAAAATACACTCAAAACAATAATCACATTGCATAATTTCCTCCTACAATATGAGAACACTACACTGAAACTTAATGCACTAAGAAAAGTTAAAGATGATGCCTAAAGAGATATCAATTTTAAGAAAAAATAAGTAACATTAGAGTCATAAGACCTCCAAATTGAAACATGTATATAAGGATATTATTAATTTTGATGTATAAAGATATTATTAATTTATATATTAAGTGTGACCTGTATTTTTTTTCAAATATAATAACTTATAAATTTAGTAAATTATTAATTTACCATATTGGTCCAAATCGAGACTGATTAAAAATATTATTTAATGAGCTTATTAATTTATATAAGTTTTACTGTAAACTGAATTAAATCAAGATTAAAATTTAAGAGATTATTAGTTTACAAATAAGCCTCTCACTTTATTTGTTTGTAAAGGCATAATCCAATAAGATCTTATTGTTTCTAAATTATTTAGCTCTGTTTTTATAAATTATATTTCATAATAATTTGTGATTTAAAAACTAAATAACAGTAAAATACCAAATAGCTTATTATTACGTGACATTATTTCATTGGATGAAAACTGAAAACTATGCACCAACCGGATATGGAAGGGTAACATCAACCAACGGACAGGAGCCTTGTAACGACCATGAAATGGGCGCCATCGACCTCTATCCAAACTGCGAACCGCAGAGCATGTTTCTTCACTGCTCAGCCACGAGGCTAATTTGCAAGGCAAAAGAGGTGGCGCAAGTTGCCCCCCCGCGCGCGATAGCCTCGCTCACCATCGGCTCTGCTGCGAACTTAAGCCGCACATTCGTCACCATGAACAAAGACGACGTCGTAGTGGATCCCGTTGAGCTCGAAGCCATATTCGAACAGAAACGATCTCTCAGATCCAAAGTACGCAAAGCTCTCAAAAACATGGACCCAATCCAGAGATCTCAAGAAGGTAGGTACAAATAAGTTTATTTTTTTATTTATTTTGATTGCATTTTAAGTGTTTGTTCAGTTATGTCAAAGAAAATTTCTCTTCCTTGGGTTTCAGATAATGCAATTCAGAATATGGTTCTAGAATCCTCATGGTTCAAAGCTAGTAAGAGCTTATGTGCTTACATAAGTTCTCCCACTTTACGCGAAGCCGATACTTCAAGGATTGTGTCGGATGTTTTGTCAAGTCCAGCCAAAGGTGTTTTTTTCTTTTTGGGTTACTTTTCAAGTTACATAACATGAATTCATTGTTAAGCTAGGGGAGATTCTGGTTGCTGATTTTTCTTTTTTTTTTATTAAAAAAAAAAACTTAAAGAGAGGAAGAAGCTTTATGTTCCGCGTGTGGAGGACATGAATAGCAATATGAAAATGCTAATGATATCCGGCCTTAATGATCTCATCGAAAAAACAATGAACATCTTGGAACCCGCCTTAGTAGATTCTGATGGGAACAAACGTGAAGATGGTATGATTTCTAGATATTTACTTCTATGTTTGCATTTTAAGCTGGTGTTTGTTCCTTAGAACGGAAAAATTAAGTGTTCCATATATGGGTGATGCTTCATTCTCGCCGTGGTACTCTGCATTAACTGGTACAAATGTTTAAGAATGTTTGTGTAGTCATCTCTTTAGGTTCATTGGAATTAAGATTGGAAATTGGCAGCTAAGACTATGACATCATCACTGCTGCATTGGAATTTCTGTTTCAACTTATCTTGTAAAGGGGTTTGTTACCTAGTATATTGTGCATCTCAGAATCAAATGACTCACATTGCAATTCTAAGTTTAATGAGTCAAATTTAATTTCTGTGGTGCAGAGTTATAAGCCTTGCTGCTTCTGATTGGATTAAGGAAGAAGCATCTACTTGTTTTGATGGCTTTTCTGATCAATGGCTTTCTGAACTTGCCATGTTGATCATTTATAAGATGTGATTAACTTCAAACAGATGAAACCATATTTGCTTTATTATTCCACCATTAGAGCAACCTTTTTTTCAAGTCACTCTAACACCACATCACCTGACGAATTCAATTTAGAATAGTCCCATTGATGCTTATTGGTCTTCAAGATGTCTGTTGGCTGTTCCATGTTTCTCTTAAAAATGAAAATAATAACATCTTTTGTTTCCCATTTGAATTTCAACTGTAGGCAGTACTAAAGTTCTTTGCCTTTTTAGTCTCAAATAGTTGTGAAAGTTTTACCAGGAGAATAGTATCTATAACTTTTTGACATCACCTGGAGTACGATCCCCAAACCTGTTTCTTATTATTCATCATGGCATACTCTGCATATATATTTTCCTTGGTAAGGCTGATACAATTTTTGTGTTGGTAAGGCTGCTAATCATTGGAAAATACCTAGTGCAGTTATGCAGGCAAGTCATCCAGTCGACCTGTTTATCGTACCCGGTATTTGTCTTCATCCTTCCATTAGTTTCATGAACAATGAAGAATTCTGTTGAACTTTTATTAGTCTCTGATGTAGCTTTCATATTCACACTTTCTAACACCTTCTCTCCCTCAAAATCAATATGAAAAAATGGGAAAATTTACACTTCCCACATCCACACTTATAGTGGAGATGCAGAGCGTGGAGTACCCATATGTATTTTTCCTTTCTTATCCTGCTTCATTTCTCTTTCTGGTTTGTATATGAAAACTTTCACTCTGTTTCTATTTCTTTCAGGGCTTGCATTTGATAAATCTGGAAGCCGTCTGGGCCGTAGTGGGGGGTGAGTCAATGCATTTTAGCTTTCTGGTTTATTGCATTATTCTTGTTCATTTTTGGATGGCATTGTCATGAATCATATTAAATACAGTCATCATGGTTCCATATTAGCTATACTGGTTTTTATGGTTCTTGTCTTCAGCTATAAATATATGATTATTAGACTCACTGTGACTGCTCTGACATAAGCATTAGTTGTTGACCAAAGAAGTTGTAACAGACTTAGATATATAACTATTTGTCTTTTTGTTTACTTCATTAGCATTTTGATTATATTGTCTTTAGACATTTTTGCTTAATTTTCTTTCGTTATTTCGATGCATGATGTTATCTGGAAGTTACTATGATTTGTTCCTAAAGAACTATCAAGAGCTCACAAAGAAGAGGGGATGGAAGCAGCCCCTTCTTGGTAATTCCCTCTGATGCTGGATCTTCACTTAATTGCACAGGAATAATACATGTTTCAGGACCTAATTGCACCCACTATATATATTGTGTTATATATTCTACTGTTTGAAATGTATGCTTGACTATTATTTGTTTGCAGTTGGATTGTCATATTCTGTGCAAATTATGGAAGAAGGAGCAATACCTGTCACTCCCTTTGACATTCCCGTGCATGCTCTTGTATCTCCGGCTGGTTTCACTCCAATAAGCACAGCTGCTTTGAGGAGATGTGATTGAGCAAAGCTATCTCTTTTCTGTGGCAATAACATGTGTCTTTCATTGATTTGGAAGCTGGGTTCTAACGAAAATGAAAAAGTATGGTTAGCATCTCAAATTGGTGAAGCTTGAACAGGACATATAGAGTTCCTATTTTATTTGCTTATTAGTGGAAGGAATTTCAATTGGATGGCTTTGCTTTGACAGAAGTCTTGAAAGTGGTAATTGCGGAAGTGGAAATATTGTGGATCAGGGTGATTTTCTTGCTTTCTTTGGAAGTTCAAAGTTTATGATATTTTTGAATTATGATGCTGTTGAAAGCAGTAGTCTGGCTGCGAAAATGTAATCAATCGTAACAGGAGAGAGTATCATGGTAGACAACCACAATCAACTTGCCCGGGAGGTTATTAACAAAGAAGCTTGCAGTCAAGATGCTTTCCAGGCTGCCTTCATATTGCTTCTGCTGCTTCTGTGGGCAACAGGAGTAGTTTACTGGACAAAATATCGTACTTGAAAAGTTTTGTTATAGTTCCCAACTACATATTCTCTTTTTTCCTTTAATTCTTCTTTTGATAAATTCATGTCTCGCTGGAACTTGTATGTGAGTACGTGCCAATGAGGAACTATTTACTTTGCACCCCTGACGACCTGTGAAGTAATTCCTGCGATTCCATTTCCAGTGCAAGGAAAAATACATTGCCTGATGCAAGTGCCTAGTCTGCAATGTCAAATTGACGACAGTGAGTATGGCACAAGGATCTTAAAAATGTCTCGTAGGGTTCTGATTTTCAAATTTGGGTTTGGGTTTGGGTTCTTTACATATCTTGGTTCATTTCTTCTATAAAATTATTTTACAAGTTGATGAATCAATATGGTACTAGGCCATAAAGCCCTGGTAAAAGAAAATAGCATGACCAAGTGAGAATGTACAATTATACAATCCTAATCCTACTCGAGGCAATATCGGCTTAATAACAATATTTTTAAATATTACAAGTAAAAAATGTAATGCTGTCAAGTACAAGCTTTAGTGGCGGAGAACGGTTCTAATGATGCTGTGAAATAAGTTATGTATGCACCATGGAGAATGAGAAGATGGATTCTTCACATTGAGAGGTTGAAGATCCAAGTGGGATTGGGGAAGATATTGTTTTTTTTTTTTTAATAATTGACAGAAGGAGAATTTGAATTTTACTGATTAAGTAGGAGAATCGTACACTAATTAATGAATCAAATGCTCGGTGCTAAGAAAATATATTATTAGGAATTTGAGAATTTGATGCTTTGGAAAGCAAATATATTCTCATGTTTAATTTCATTTAATTTATTTGTAATAAAACTACATTTTGATAATAAGACGAAGACTTTGTTTTAAAAAAGAATTCATTACCTAATTGTATGTGAGTTAAATTATTTTAAGAAATTCTCAAGGATTACTTAAATAATGTTCAAACAAATTTAATTATTTTATCATAATCAAAACTATAATAATTTTAAAGCTAAAAATCTCTCCTTTTTTGATATTACAAAATCATGAGTATAGTTTGCATTTGAAATGATTTTAAAATCTCTCCTACAATATATGCATAAAATTAAATTTGCTCATAAATCTTCTTCCCTTTTTTGTTATATCAAAAGATTAAGAAAAGTGAGCATTAAACACTTAAGCTCAAGAAATAATGGTTAGCAAAATCCATCAAGTTAAGCATTAAGACCATGGATATATAACTATAAAGTCACCAAGTCATCATATATATGCACTTAATATCCTCAACCAGGTCATTAAGAAATATACCCATTAAGCACATTCAAGTATTAATTCATCAAGAGAATCATTAATAAGAATGCCATATGTATATATCTCTGTAAGCAAAATGTGGACATAATATTTATGAAGTTCAAGAAAGATAAGCATAAAGATGTTCAATAAGCACATAAGCCATATTTCAACTCCAATACCAAGTGTTAAAGCTCAATACACCAATTAATAGATATAAGTAAAATTTTCCCCTTTGTAAAAACACAATATCAATTATGAGTGATGGAATCATTTTACAACTCATTATACCAATTAGTAAAGCACTACTAAAGACTTCTCTTATTATTAAACATTCCAAGCATATCAACTTCAAGTCTCCAAATCTCTAGAATAGTTGGTTGCTGCCTCTCCCTTTAAACATCTAAAAAGGTCCTCAAATCTGCTCCAAGTAACCTAATTTCCAAAATTTCATCAATTTTTTGTTTATGGAAAATCACCTAGTGCTGCGGCCTTGATTTATTGGTACCGCTGACTTTGGTTTTTTTTTTTATAGTAGTGCTGCAGCACTACTTCTCCAGCTCTGCAACGCTGAGCTCTCAGAAAAATTGTATTATGAGCTTTCTTTCACCAGCGCTACAGCCTTGTTCTCCTAGTAATGCAGCAGTCTATCAATTTCAAATGTGATTTTCACTTTGATCTAATTGAACTGGGAAAAGTGAAAAACATAAAAGTTGTAGCCTATATCTTAACTTTCCAATGAATTAAGAATCATATCAATTGGACTTCTAAATTGAAAGATGTGATCCAAATACTGCATCATGTTCAGTCCATGCATATTGCTGTAGTGCTCTGACTTAGACAAACATTTTGACCATGATGCAATCTGAACTGGGTGAAGTGGTAAACATAAAAGCTGTATCCTTTTTTCTTAGAAGTCTAGTGGTTGAAAGCTCACTTCCTTTGGAGTTCTGTAGACAAAGATATGGCCAAAATACCACAATATATACGAATGAAGCTATCACCATACTTGCACAGATTTTCATCAAATAATCTTTTTTCATTAAAATTCCTACAAAAGTAATAAGAGAACTTACCAATACTACTCTTAAAGTAATTTAAAACAAAATAACATAAAATTTAACTAAAATAACTTAAATTAACTACTCAATAAGTAATCAAACTTAAAAGAAAAACACCTAAAATGTTCCTATTCGAACCTAAAATCTCAAAGATTTAACTACTTAAGCCCCAAATATGTCAAATCACTCTTATATAATAAGTTATCAATAATTGGATATATAGTCTTCATTGGCAATTCTTTAGTAAGTTGGAAATGCAAAAAGCAAACAGTAGTTACAAAAAGCTTTATAGAAACAGAGTATCGAGCCATGACCACTGTTATTATGAGATTATTTGCTTGAAACAATTATTAGGTGATTTTGGAGAAAAGTCAAAAATTCTAGTAAGGCTCTATTGTGATAATCAATCTGCCATTTATTTATGTCGAACTCCAGTTTTTCATGAATGTTCAAAACACATTGAAATGGATTGTCACTTTGTGCATGAAAAGGATTTAGCAAAGCTTATTGAACCAGTACATGTTGCAACTGAGTTTCAATTGGCAAGCTTGTTTACCAAAACATTGCAACCTAAACGATTTCATCTGTTGTTAAGCTAGTTGAATGTTCATAACATTCACAATTCACATTGAGGGGGAGTATTAGCAGAAGGCTAGAATTTGGAATTTTTCTTGAGGAAATAGGGGATCGATGAAGAAAAGAGCTAACGTGTTTCTCATATGGGCCTACATCAAAAAAGCAAAAACGCATGGTATAACTTGAAGAAACCAAACGCAGCATTTAGTCTAAGCTTCTTTTAACTTAACAAGTTACTGTCTAGTTATTTTCTATAATTACTCTTTAATTGTGGTTAATAGTTAGTTGCTGACCAGTAGTTAGTTGGAATTAATAACAAAGTCACTTTTTCATATGGGTTTATATCAAAGAAGTAGAAACGCACCATATAACTTGAAGAGGCCAATGCAGCATTTAGTCTAAGCTTCTTTTAACTTAACAAGTTACTGTCTAATTATATTCTGTAGTTACTTTTTTAATTGTGGTTAATAGTTAGTTGTTGACTAGTAGTTAGTTGGAATTAATAACAGAGCCACTTTTTTCATTTCAGTCTAATAAATAGGGGTAGTCAAACTTTTTCATAATGATGAGAGGGAATATATTTATTTGAGTTCCTTTTTTAAATGGTCCTCATGCATAAGGCATTTATGATAATAGGCCTCCTCATAATTTTAACTGTTTTTAGCCAAGAGAATTTAAAATTTGGACAAAGTTATCCTTACTAAAAACTGACCCAATTTTTGACTTGAGCCTCAAACCTGAACTATTAACAGGTCAAGTATGTTTTACAAGGTGCGTACCTCCTCAGTTCTCATGACAAACTTACATCTCCTCAGAAGCAATTTTGTCGAAAGCATTTCCTCGCCAGTTCAACTTTCGAGCATTTTCACAGTGGTAGAAACATTTTAGAGTGGTTATTATTTGCATAAAGGTAGTTCACATAGTGAGTAATGAGAGGAAATTCACATTAGATGGAGAAAAGTACAATATATTTTTATTTTATTTTGAACCATGTGGAGAAATGTTTTGAAGGCTATTGTTATTCTTCATGTTTTTCATTTATGATTTTTGAGCATAAACGTATGCATATTGCTTGTTCATATTGATATTCTTGTTGTTTGAAATTATTGAATATAAATATGAAGGTGGTATTGTTGGTGTTGTTGGGGTCGAAAGGTGATCGGGCATGTGTGATTGGTTGATATGTATGTGTTATGACCTTTTGATATGAATTAGGTTTAGGGTTTAGATATTGCATGACTGAGGGCTTGCTTACGTGGTTGGCACTTTATGCATGACTGGATTTTGGCATGGGTACACTTAGGGTGTGCGTGATTGCATTAGGGTTTAACATTGCGAGATAGGTCAATATGTGATTGCGTGATTGATTGATAGGTCATTGCATGACAGCATGACTAGATTTGGCATAAGATCACTTAAGGTGTACGTGATTGCATTAGGGTTTAACATTACGTGACTAGTTAATAGGTCATTGTGTAACTGATTGATAGGTTATTGCGTGACAGCATGACTAAATTTTGGCATGGCGTCACTTAGGTGTGCGTGATTGCATTATGATTTAACATTGCATGACTGGTTGATAAGTCATTGTGTGAATATTGTTCAGGCATGGTGTCACTTAGCGTGTGTGTGGTTCAATTGGTTGTTCTTAGCATTGCATGACTTGTTTATAGATAATTATGTGATTTAATATTAGTAATTACGTGACTTATTGATAAGGCATGACATGACTATTTTTTGTATGAAATTGCACAAATGTCATAATGGCATTAAATTTATCTAAATGGCATTGCATGATCAACATTGTGTTCATTCTATATTATTTTAGGTCAACTGTGATGCTTTAATATGTATATGTTGATTTACTTAATAATCCATGCTCGACACTTGTATTAATCATTTTGTTTCAAGGTTGTCTAAAAACAGTTAAAATTATTATGAGGATCATTTTTGGAGTGAGCTTTTGAGGAAGGCTATTTCTCAAAAATTTCCTTTATTTTCTTTAATCTACAATGATGGTATTAACTAAAATAGGAATGTTATCTGTTTTATATTACAGATGGCCAGCACAGGAACAAAGTAAGATAATATGGAACTTTGCTTTGTGTGCCAAGGCACTGATGGGGGGTTCAATGTTGGCATTAACATCCACTATAAATGGTTGCATCTGCATGTAATACGTGAGATGCTGTGCAAACTAAATTAGTTGTAAACCTTAAAAAGAACATGCTTTAGGCATATGATGAACGTCAAATCAAAGAAGAGTTTATTCTATGCCAATCTCGTGCACAACCTAATGCTACACAGAATCAATGAACTCGACCTCATCAAGGGTGAGTTATGATTTGCCATAGGTAAAATGAAGGCTCGATTCTCGAAGAGGGAGCTTTGCTTAGTGACAAGATTGAAGTTTGGTACCCTACCGGCCTTTATTGTCAATCCCTATGAGGTCGTCCCTATGAGGTCGTCCTTAGAGGAATTTACCAGCGATATTGGGGACTAAGAAACAAGGTGAAGATACAACAAGTTTTAGAGACGTTTAAGGGAGGGCAATTTCAGTAAGAGGGAGAGGCAACGAAGAAGGCCCTCATCTTGATTGTGAGTAATGTTTTAGTTGGTCAAGACTACAAATGATCAATGACTCCATGGTTGTTGTCATTGGTTGAGAACATCGACGACTGGAATACATTCCCATGAGGCACATATATTTAGAGTTTGACCATCGATTACTTGATGAGTGGTTTTAAACCCCCAACAGTGGGAGTAGCAGAGCAAAAATGTTACCACCTCTATAGATTCATATGGGCATTTCAGG
>NW_018397266.1:6735919-6808199 GCF_002168275.2 Theobroma umbraticum
ATAATTAAAATTATAATAAAAATTATTTTTAAAGTAATTTTATTATAAAAATTATTACTCACAATTCTTTCTTTTTATTTCTGCAATGTTCTTTTCCCTGCTTTTTAACTTGGAACATGCTCCTGCATAAATACCATTTTGCTTTTAAAGCATCACGCAAGCGAGAACATTAAGCCACCCAGAAATTAGTGCAATGCGCAACTCAGGACGCTACGTCTCAAAACGTGGCAGCATCAGAGCCCTTTCTTGCTTACGCCTTACCTCTTGCGCTCTCCTGGTCCAGAATGACAAAACAGCCCTAGGGGAGGGTTGTTAGTATTCACTGTACGGATTCTCGAGGAGCAAGAATTCTTTTGGCATGCGCACACCACATAGAGAAAAAGAAGCAAAAATACGTATTTTGCTACTACTTTTCCTGTCCTTTCTAAACATGCGACTGTACTGACTAAAATTGATGTTCCCTTGTGTAATTATTATCTAGGGAATGCGCAATTTCATTCCTGGCTAAGCTTTGAGAAACAACAACCCATAGAAATGGTGAAGGACGGCGCTATTTCAACAACTACTCCAGCCGCTTTTAGGCTCCGATGGGACGTATTCCTCAGTTTCAGAGGCGAAGATTCTCGCCACGGTATCACGCAGGATCTCTACAGCTTGCTTAACGGGAGAGGTATCCGAGTCTTTCGAGACGACGAATGTTTGAACCATGGAGACGAGATCTCCCCGCGTCTGCTCGAAGCCATTGAAGACTCGGCTGCTTCAATTGTGATTCTCTCTCAAAACTACGCCTCCTCCCATTGGTGCCTTGAAGAACTCGCCAGGATATGCGAGTTGCGGAGGCTGATTCTGCCCGTGTTCTATAGGGTTGACCCATCTCATGTTCGAAAACAGAAAGGGCCTTTCGAGGAGGCTTTTCGGAGCCTCGAAAACAGGTTTGAAATCGACAAGGTGATGAAATGGAGGAAAGCCATGGAGACAGTTGGAGGTATTACTGGTTCGGTTTTCAATGACAACAGGTTATGCCTTCCTTATCTGATCAGATCTCGTTAATTTTCTGTTCACAATTAATTAATCTATTGCTAGTAATTAATACTATGGGTGCTTGAGGACAAGGGTTGAATGCAAATATTTTCCAAATAATTTATTACAACACTATACGGGGTAAGCCTGCTGAATTAACAGTTGATGTTTCCATGAGATAGATTGATGGGAGAATTAAGCAATTGGTAAAGTAAGAGTGTGAATAGTGGTGACAAAGGAAATGTTTTAGATTATTGCTACGGTACGGATGCATAGAAGTTAGAGTTGAAACATTGAATGATTCAGGCAGAGGCAGGTACATCTTCTTTAAATGGCAGATGGAGTTTGTTTATTAATCCTACTTGGTACCTCTCGAAACTACTTTAATACACTTGAACGTGACTGCTTCTTCCATTTCTATTTGCATTTTTATATCTGTGCTGTCAATTTTAATACCGTTGCCAGGGGCTGCAGGAATTCTAAATTCATCAAATCCCACTTCATTTAATACATTTCCTTTTATTAATTATTAGCATAAGAGAAAGAAAACGTTTTATTCTATCCTCTTATCATCCTTAATTTTGCTTTCTAAAGATTATGAAGAAAACAAATTCAAAAGTCAAATTGAATCTTCATCTTTTAATATCTAAAACCCAAAAATTTCAATGCAATTTCTATTATTTTATTCTTTCAAGGAATTTTTAAACTCCACTTATTATATAACTTAATATAAACATCTTTAGAGAGTAAATTACTTATTTATTTGCTTAAATTTTCAAAATTTGTTGTTTTAATTTTCTAATTTTGAAAAATAACATTTTGTCCTTCAACTTTACATAAGTCGTGCATACTTAGTCATTAAAATTTAACAACTTCAACCTCTAACATTTCGCGTTATCATTTTGTGTCAAGTGCCAAATTCATATATATCATCATTCCAATGACTAGACAAAAAATGATGAAGCGGCCACTTAATACAAAATGATGATGCAAACTGTCATAATATAAATCAATCAAAATTTAAGGATTGGTTGATAAAAAATAAACCACAAAACATTTTATATTTCAAAATTGAGTGATTAAACCGAAAAAAAAACCTCAAAAATTTAAGCGATCAAATGGGTGATTTTTATTGTACTAATTATCAAGAGATAAATGGATTTTATTTCGCACTCTTCATTTTCGATTGATTATCATATATATTTAAGCAAAATAAAAAGTGAAATGAAGAAGATGCTTAATTTTTAATGTTTTTGAATGTACATATAAACAACCGCCCTCCCTCTCTTGTTGGGCTTTTTATCATTCATGTTCTTGTATAGTTTCAAATTTTTTACTTATTACAGTATAGATGAATTTATTCTTCCAAAAAAGAAAAGTATAGATGAATTTATGGTTGATTATTAAGTGGGGCAAAAGTCGTATAATTTGTTTTATCATTTATAAGTAAGTTGTAATTGGTTATTGCACATGGGCGTTACTTAGGGTATTGAGCCCTTGGTTTCATTAATTATCAAAAATATTAACAATTAATCTAATGAAACAAATATTCATCACTAACTATGGCTTGAATATGGTATTAATAGGTAAGACGTGAGAGAATTGTTTAAGAGGCGGGGTTTGATCTGGTTATTTTGTTCTTCCCACTAATATGGTGCAATCGCATTTATTTGCAGTGACGAAAAGGATTTGATTCGGGTTCTGCTGAGAGACATTCTGAAAGAATTGAACAATACACCAAAGAAAGTGGCCAGCTATGCCGTTGGACTGGATAGGCGCGTGACAGACTTAATAAATTTGTTAGACGTTAAGTCCAATGGCATTAAGGTTGTGGTGCTTCATGGCATGGGTGGGATTGGCAAGACAACCCTTGCCAAGGCCGTCTACAACAAGATCCTCCCACACTTCCGCTTCCGCAGCTTCATCTCAGATGTTAGAGAACTTTCAAAACAAGAAGATGGTTTAGTATCCCTTCAGAAAAAACTTATTGGCGACCTTTCCCCGGGTGCTATGCTTTCCTTGAATGACGTTAATGCTAATGCCTCGACAATCACAAGGATTGTTCACGACAACAACGTTCTACTTGTCCTGGATGATGTTGACCAAGAAGACCAACTTCATGCACTAGGTGCTGGAACGTTCAACTGGCAAAATGATGGAAAAAGTCGAATTATTGTTACAACTCGAAACACAGGAGTTCTACGTGAAGATCATGTGAATCGGTTTTATGAAGTCAGGGAGTTGCATTTGGACCAGGCACTGCATCTTTTCAGTTATCATGCATTTGGAAGAAAGAAACCGACGGAGGATTTTGGGGAATTGTCCAAGAAAATTGTATCTCTCACCGGGAATCTACCTTTGGCTCTGGAAGTCTTTGGTTCATTTTTGTTTGATAAAAGGAAGGTAACAGAATGGGAAGATGCTTTGAAGAAGCTGGGAGACATTCGTCCTCACGAGCTTCAGGATGTGTTAAAGATAAGCTTTGATGGGCTAGACAGGGAAAACAAATGCATATTCCTTGATATAGCATGCTTGTTTGTCAACATGGAAATGAAGAGAGAGGATCTGATTGACGTATTTAAAGGATGTGATTTTAAAGCTGAAATAGCAATAAGAGTTCTTGAAGAAAAATCTCTGATTAAGTTCACTGGGGATGACTCTTTGCGGATGCATGATCAACTCAGGGACATGGGAAGACAAATTGTTCAAGATGAGAACCCTGGAGATCTTGGAATGCGCAGCAGACTATGGGAACGCAATCAAATCATGACTGTCTTGGAAAATCACAAGGTATATACATGGATCAGAGTGCTTTGCCTCCTCTTATATTTGGACTTCTTTTCTTATGCATGCATTAGTGGCTACATGACTAGCGTCCAGTTTGAAGTCAAAATTTCTTTGGTTTCCAACATAAGCACTTGGTCTGCTTCTCTGCCCAAAAAAGAATAGCTTAGTCAAATTTCATCAAGGTCTGGGATTCAACAACGCCCTTCTCCATCTAATTTTTTTGGAAATCCACCAGAGGAAAATTCTTTAGGTAGCGGTCCTATATCTTATAGAAGCCCATCTAAGAAAGATGCTAACATAACCTACTTATTTCTTGTGTCCCCATTTTTTTCTTTCTAAAGCCAGGACGCCAAAATGCATTTATTTTTCTATAAAAAGAATCCTCTCTGTGAAGGGGCTTGGTGGTGAGTGGTACATATATGCTGGAGGAGTATTGCTGACCTCCACCAACTTCATAAACAATTATCCCTTAGTTAATTATAGTTCATTCATGAATTCCCATCTTCCTCTTTGTTGTGTAACAGTGGAGCAGTAAGGCAATGACTATAATTTGGTCTTAGTTACAGAGGTGCAATCCTGGAGGATATATTAATCTAATCCTTAGCTATATTTCAGTTACCTTACCATTTAGAGCTATTAACAAAAGCTTCAATGTAGATCTAACTGCCAAGTATTAAATTTTATTAAAATTTTTTTATAAATATATATATATTAATTTCGTTGATTTTTAAACAAAAAGTAATTGAATGTTTTGTTAATGCAAGTGATAAATTATCATTAATTTGTGTTTCTTAACTAAATTAAAAGTATAATGATAAAATTCAATAAAAGGGAAATATAATGACAAAATTTAACCTTAGTTCCTAGATGATACTATGTATAGTGATGGCTATTTTTAATCCTCCTGGTTGGCATTATTTCCACTTGTTATTAAATTTTCCACATAACTGACCATATACAGGGAACAAGAAGCATTGAGGGTATTGTCATGGACAAAAGGAAGTTTGTAAAGAAACCCGACAATGGGAAAGAGGTGGTAATCTACACAAAATCCTTTGAATCGATGGTTAACCTAAGATTGCTTCAAATCAATCATGTGAAACTGGAAGGAAATTTTTATCTTCTTCCCCATGAGCTGAAGTGGCTTCAATGGCAAGGATGTGCTTTGAAAACTCTTCCTTCTGATTTTTGTCCCCAAAAGCTTGCTGTCCTGGATCTCTCAGAAAGCAAAATCGAACGGGTGTGGAGTTCTTACTCTAACAAGGTAAGGATATATGCTTGTCATCTGCACAACCAGCTAATTACCATGATGTTCAGCTGATTATCACGGATAAAATCAATTTTAACTATGAGAGTATGACTGAAAGGAAATCTAAGGAAGCTTCATTCTGCACACTACCTGTTTTCTTTCACTTTAATTCACATATGCCGGTTTCTTCTGCTAGTTCTAACTAATTTATGGCAATTTATTATTAATTGGGTTTTTCTGTTATTGGATTTTTGTTTGTTGCAGTTGGCTAAGAAGTTGATGGTTATGAATTTGCGTAGTTGCCCCAAGCTGGCCTCTCTTCCTGATTTATCTGGACACGAAAATCTGCAAAAGATTGTTCTTGAGAATTGTGTGAGTCTGATAAACATTCACAAATCAGTTGGTAGTTTAAAGTCCTTACATCACTTGGACGTGACAGGCTGTATAAACCTTGTTGAATTCCCGAGTGATGTTTCGGGGATGAAAAATCTGCAAACCCTTGTTCTCAGTCGTTGCTATAAATTGAAGGAATTGCCAGAGGGCATAGGCAGCATGGTATCACTCAAAGAACTTTATGCTGATAAAACTGGCATAGAGAAGCTGCCTGAATCTATTTACCGCCTTGAAAAACTTGAAAAACTGATCCTAGATGATTGCCAACATCTTAAACAGCTGCCAAGATGTGTAGGGAAGCTTATTTCTCTGAAGGAACTTCGTCTTAATCATTCTGCATTAGAAAAATTGCCTGATTCTATTGGATCCTTGGAGAACCTTGAACAACTTAGTTCGATATCTTGTGAATCATTCACTGCAATTCCTGATACTGTTGGCGATCTCAAATTATTGAAAAAGTTGTTAATTAAGGGTAGAGCAATCACTGAGTTACCAAAGTCTATTGGCTCGTTATCATATCTGAAGTTGTTATTTGTTGGAGGCAGCCAGTTGAACAAATTGCCAGATTCGATTCGGGGATTGGCTTCTCTTGTGAAACTTGAGATAGATGGGACATCAATTACGGGTCTCCCTAGTCAGATTGGTGACTTGAGATCACTTGAGCAGCTTCAGATGCGGAATTGTACTTCTCTTGAATCTCTGCCAGAGTCGATTGGCAGCTTGCTTGCGCTTACTAATCTGAACATATTCAACGCCAGCATTACCGAGTTGCCAGAGTCTTTTGGGATGTTAGAAAATCTTATTTCGTTGAGATTGAATCAGTGTAGACGGCTCCGTAAACTTCCATCCTCAATAGGAAATTTGAAGTCTTTGCACCATTTATATATGAAAGAAACTGCCGTGACCAAATTGCCGGAAAGTTTTGGCATGCTCTCATGTTTAATGGTACTGAAAATGGCAAAGGAACTCAGTACACAAAAGCAACCCGAGTCATTTACACTCTTGCCAACATCTTTCTCGAATCTCTCGTCGCTAGAAGATCTTGATGCTCGTGCATGGAGAATATCTGGTGAAATTCCAGATGATTTTGAGAAGTTGACGGCATTAGAGTTCCTGAATCTGGGTCAAAATGATTTTTCTAAACTTCCATCCAGCCTAAGGGGCCTCTCGCTTCTCAAAAAGCTTCAGCTGTCGCAATGTGAAAAGCTCGAGTCCCTCCCTCCACTTCCCTCAAGTTTGGAGGAGTTGAATCTTGCAAACTGTATTTCATTGGAAAGTATATCTGATCTTTCCAATTTAAAGAGCTTAGAAGAATTAAACCTTACAAACTGTGAGAAATTGGTGGATATTCCAGGCCTCGAGTCCTTGAAGTCCTTGAGAAAGTTGTACATGGGTAACTGCATTAAATGCTCTTCAGCAGCAAAGAAAAGACTCTCCAAGGTTGGTTTTCTATCTCACTCTCTCTCTCTCTCTCTCTCTTTCATAGCAGATACTTGTGTTACATGTATATTCACAAATTCATAGATATACACACTATGATGCATGGCAACTTTTTGTTGCAGGTTTATCTCAAGAAGTTGAGAAATCTAAGTATGCCTGGAAGTAAAATTCCAGATTGGTTTTCTCAAGATATAGTCAGCTTTTCAAGCCACAAGAACCGTGACCTCAAAGGTGTGATAATAGCGGTAGTTGTTTCCCTTAACCATCAGATACCAGATAAAAAGAGATATGAACTACCTTCTGTAGTGGACATTCTAGCAAAGATCTTCAATGGTGACAAAGAAATATATGGGAGCGCCTTGTCCTTAACGGGAGTACCCAATACGAACGAAGATCATGTTCACTTGTGCCGATATCCAGCGACTCATCAGCTGGTTTTTATGTTGAACGATGGTTTTAAGATTCAGGTGACAAGGCGAAACAAGCCATATGTTGAGGGCGTAGAGCTGAAGAAGGCTGGGATTTATTTAGTCTTCGAAAATGATGATGACTACGAAGGAGATGAAGAATCACTGGACGAGAGCCAGCAAACTGTGTCAGAAAGATTAGCAAAGTTTTTCAGCTCTTTAGATGAAAATGCTACACCTCCACCCAGCTCTGGATTGCAACAACCCCAAAGAAATGAGGAAGAAAAAGTCGTACCAAGCAGCACAAATGCCTACGTCGTTTTTCCCTTCATTGTTCTTCCGTTTGCCCTTTCGCTGTTGAGTTGGTTTTGCCTACGCTTCTGGTACACTCAATAGCATATGTCAAATTGAAGACGACGTACGTGCTTAGTTTCTGTTCTAATGTTTGCTGCTTTAACATGTAAATATATATAATAATTATAATGATAAAAACCATGCATTTATATATTTATATATATTTATATATATATATATATATGTATCATGATTTCATCATCAATCTCTCTCTCGTTTATTAATATTAAAGTATATAAAAATGTATTTTCATGAAAAATACTAATATTAAATTAATTTTGTATTTAAAATGAATTATCCTTCCTAGAAAATAGTATATAATAACCAATTAATATTTCATAAATAAATCGTGAGATCATAAAAGTAAAAGTGTTACATGAATTTTGACATAAATCCTTTCATCAACCAATAACTGTTGACTTAGGTTACAAATTTAGAAAATGGTATAAGTTAATTTTTAATATTCATTAAGATATGTCACAATTAATTATTAAAAGCATATACAGTATGAAACTTTATTTTCTAACCACTAATTACTTAATATTAATTTATAAGCACATTCTAAAAAGGTTATGAAGTAATTAAAAATAAAAAATGAAACTCATTGTAATTTAATTAGTTTTTTTTTTATTTGAAGGAAGATTTGAGTTCAACTCTTTAAGTAGGAAGTTAGGTGCACTTACCATTAAACATTTTGACTTAATAATTAGATATTTAAGAACAATGATAGTGGAAAAATATTATCCTATAAGTATCAACAAATTACCCAATAAGTACAAAAATCTTGACCTTTTAAAAAGTCACTAATTATACAACTTTAACATATGACTTATAAAAATCTCTTACAATAAGAATAATTTTTTCAGTTTTTATTATTTTGGATGAAATTAATGACGTGACATATTCTAAGAAAAACATAGAATTACAAACAATAAACATGAATAAAAAATCCATAATGTGTTATAAGTGTAATTTATTTTATAATAAATAATAAAATATTTTAAAAAATATTAATAAAATGGGATATGTAGTTATTATTGGAAAAGAAAAAGAAAAACAAATTATTAATATTCTTGCACTTGAGCATTTGACTCATTGGTCAATACATGATCCTCTTATTTAAAGAGTAAAGTTTGAATCTCTTTTTTCTAATTAAAAAAAATTACTAGGGTTCTCAATTTCAATATAATTAAAATAAAAAAAAGAGTAAAGTAAACAAAGTATTATCTCTAGTTGATTTCCAGACATTTTAACAAAATTTAAACATCTAACAATTAACTCTTTTAAATTATTCGTACAATTTCTATATAATAATAGACCAAAAAATATACTTCTTAAGATGAAAGTTAATTTTATTATATTCAGTAAATCCTTTCGTTCAATTAGTAATAATCTACCTAAATTAATAATAAAACTTTCAGTTTTCGAAAGAAAAATTAACTCTATATATATATTTTTTGCATTAATTTTTTAGACTAACAGAAAATTTAAGTTGTAAACTTTTTCTTAGTAATTCTATCTTGGTAAAAAGATAATTTTTATTCTAAAATCCGTCTTTTTATAGAGAAGAAAGTTAGATTTTTTACTTTGATAAAAAATTAAGTAATCAAATGACATTTTAAAGGTTATGTTTGTAGCGAAGTATGTATTGTTATGAGTCGAAACTTAAACCCAACTCTGTGTGGTTTTAAAATTTAAAAATAGAACTTAAATAAACCTATAAATCATGAACTCACGTTTTCAACTCAAAAAACATGCTTGATAGGTGATGAAAAACTTATGTTTATATACCCAAAACTCGCCCTATCTCTTACTAATGTAGAATCCATGACATTCTACCTTATCCAATTGTACAACGTCTTAATTGTACTGGCTCTTTACCCATAAAAGAGAGGGATTCTTACGTTGGGCCAAGTTTACGTAGACCCTTGTATCTCTCATGGGAGCGATACCAAATATTGCGGTCCACACTAACCCCTGTGAGGTATATCCACTTTAACTTGTAGGCTTCATAGTTTTGTCCCACAAAGGGTGCCTCACAAGTTAAAAGTTGTATAAACCCTTATATGCCCAGTATCACTTTAGTACATAACCGATGGGAGATTCATAGTTTCCTTCTAGGACCATGACATCTTCTCTTGACTCCCCGCTAGAAGCTTCTCTTCGATATAAGACTAATGGCTCTACCCGTTGGGAGCATATCTCTATGATGTGGGATTCGCATGGTCCATGCTAAGATTGTGACATTTTCTTCCACTTCAACAAGGGCCCACTATCTTTAGTGGCACATCACTAGTACCTCATAGTCTGCTCTAATATTAACTATCATAGTCCACACTAATCCTTGTGAGGTATCTTCTCCCAAACGAATATATGAATCCCACATTAGTAAGAGATGAGGTAAGTCTTAAGAGTATAAACATGAATCTTCCACCACCTATCAAGTATATCTTTTAAGTAATGAATGTGGGTTTGCTATTTATAGGCTTATATAAACTCTACTTTCATAGTTTAAGGTCGTACTCAGCTGGGCTTAAGTTTCGGCCCATGACATTTGGTATCAAAATAGGCCTAGATCTTAACTGATGCAAGGACCCATAGGAGATACAAGGATGGAGATAGGCCCAAACTACTATAAAAGTCTTTATCCTCTATGAGTAAAGAGCAAGGGAGTGTTGCACAATTGGGGTGGTAGAATATTATGAATCCCACATCAATAATAGATGGAGTAAGTCTTAAGTATATAAACATAGGTCTTCTTCCACTTCTCAAGCATGTTTTTTGGGTTAGGTATGTGGACCTATGATTTATATGCTTACTTAAACTCTATTTTCAAAGTTTAAGGCTATACGAGGTTGGATTTAAGTTTCAATCAATAATATTTAGTATTAGAATAGACTTAAATTTTAATTGACGTGGGGCCCCATAAGAGCAATAAAGGTTGAGGTAGACTCGAACTATTATAAAGTCCCTTTCCTCTACAGGTAAAAAGCCGATGCAATGATGGTGTTGCTTGCAAAATTGGGTGAAGTAGAATGTTATCAGATCTCACATTAATAAGAGATGGAACAAGTCTTAGATTAATAAAGATAGATCTTGCACCATCTATCAGGTATGTATTTTGGGTTGGGAACGTAGGTCTGTGATTTATAGGTTTACTTAAGCTTTATTTTCAAAATTTAAGATCCCATGAGGTTGTGCTTAAGTTCCAACTCGTGACATGTATAATCCTCTTGGACTTAATTAAAAATATACCTCATCTTCAATCAAATAGTTGCTTTTATATAGTTTTTTTTTTTTTGAAAAAGACTTTTACTTAATCAATTTTGACTCATTATTATTATTGTTGGTTAAAAATAAAATATAAAAAACTTTAAAATTAATGAGATATAAGTGACACTCTGTTGGGGAAACTAGAATTTTTTTGAGAAAATTGTAAGGAATAACCTTTCTTGATAAGGGTATTTTAAAAATAACCATCAAAATAAATTTAACTATATTTAGCCATATTTAGTCATGACTTAACAAAAACACCCTTGAAACTTTTTCAAATAAATTAAACTATTCATCACAATTTCTCCCCATTTGTGCTTCCAATTACTCTCTCTCAACATCCTACTCTCTTTAATTTTATCGATTTCTCTCTTCGGCATTCGTCTACTATGGTTCCAATTTTTCTCTCTTGCGCTTTCAGATTTCTCTTTCCAACTCTTTGAAGACACCAAACGATGGTTTTGATGTACTTGAATGGATGGCTATTTGGAGAATTTGATTTTAGGTTTTTTGAATAAAACTACACAGTAGAAATGATCACAAATGTTTGAAGTAGCTTTTAATTGGATCAATTCGAGATCTAGACATCAATAATCTCAAATTTTTAAAATTTACAAACTTAGGTTTTCAATGATTTTTTTTTAATTTTTAGTCAACATAGGTGTTTTAAATAGGAAAATTTGTGTTTTGATTTATAAAAACATATTAGAACACTTTAATCGATGTCAAATTGTCAAAAAAAACAAAAAATAAATAAAAAGAGTTGAGAGGATTTGAAGTTTTAGTTTATAAGTAACAACAACAGTTTAGGCATTAAAGTGTAATAAAATATTTTTGAATATGGCGTGTAACAATAATATTTTTTCAACATAGCGTGTAATAACAATATTTTTTTTCAACATGGCGTGTAACAACATTTTTTAACCATGACGTGTAATTTTTGTACATAGCGTGTAACAATAGTATTTTTTTTAACATGACATGTAACAACCTAACCATGACGTGTAATATGTTTTTGTACATGGCGTGTAACAACTTAACCATAGTGTGGAACAACCTAATCATGACATGTCACATATTTTTGTACATGACGTGTAATAGCCTAACTATGACGTGTAACATCATAACGTGTAATTTCATTAAGCGTAATTTTGTCCAACTTGGTTAAAAATAATTAAAATTATAAAAGAGTCTATTTTTAAAAATATATTATTTTTAAGGGTTATTTTTTAAAATGTTCAATTTTTTTAGTGTGAGAAGTATTTTTAATATTTGAATATCCTTTTTAATTAGAATGTTTTTTTTATTGGATGAACATTAATTAATCATCTAGTGTGATACATACACCTACACGTGCGTACACACAAACATATATAAATCCATCATTTAACTCATATTATATAAAAGTATAAGTCATATAATTAATATGACTACCAAGTATTTATCATATATTGTGAGTGTTAAGGTGGATAGTCTATCAAGCTATCACCTTATTGCCTTTTTAATTTTTTATTTTTTTTTATAATTGGAAGAGGGAGATTCTAACCTTACTTTTTAGGTAAGGAAATAATGCACTAACCAATGAACTAAATATTTGATGTAATTTATTTATTTATTATTTTCTGTTGTTGTAATATGTATTATAAAAAGAAAAAACAAAAAGAGAACCCTTCAGAGTAAACTCAAATTCAATTTTTTTTTAAAGTTAAATATCCTCCACACTTAACTCAAATTCAATTTTTTTTTTAAAGTTAAAAATCCTCCACACTTAAAGAATAAATCTACCCCAATAGACCTAATCCAATCTAGTTTCCTTTTCCAATTGCATGTCATTCAATCCTAGGTAGGAATGGTAGACTACACATACTTGAAATTTAGAACAATCTAAGCAATCCTAATAAAAACAATTTTATGAAGATTGTTATATTAAAAAAATAGTTAGAAAATGTCTTGTTCTTTTTTCAACTTAAGCATTCAAACCAATTAATCATCATAATCTTAAATTCAACAAGACTATTATTTATCTGTTACATTCTTTTACAGTATCATTTTAAATTATTTTTGAAATCAAGCATCACAACTTTGTTATTATTAGATTAAGAATAAATTATAATAAATTTTCATTATATTGACAAGTTAGCAAATATCTTTTACTTCAATTCTTATAATTTCTGGCTCCAATACTAACTCTGACATACATACTAGGTGAATAATGTTAACTGGGATTAAATCCTTTATGTTATTAAAGAAATCATTACATTCTCTAAGGAATTAATTTGATAAAAGTCATAAATTTTAAATATCAATATAAAATTCATAAATCTCATTACTTCAAAAAGATATGAATACTCCAAAGTTTAACTTACAAGACTTTCAAATAGTAATTATTCTATGCTCATGCGAATGCCATACAAATCATAAACCACCTTCTAATTTCATAGTACTTTAAAAACTTAGTAACAATATTAATGGAAAATTAGAAAATAAGCAATAAAACAATGTGTGGCTTTATTGTTTTGGGATAGAGTCGACCTTGTCTACAAGCAATAAATAAACAACTAAAATAGGAAAATGAAATTCGCATTCAAGTCTATTCATATAGCTGTACATCCGTGACATCCCTGATTCTCAATGTATGATTATACAAAAATTAAAATTAATAATAAACCAAAAAAAAAAAAAAAAAAAAAAAAGAAAGGAAAGCAAAACACTAGAGCAAATTGACTAATTTTACATATTTCTCTAAGGTTAGACTATCAAAATGGGGTGATCGAATTTAAAAAAAAAAAAAAGAAAATGGCAAAACGAAAAGATATTTGTACAACAATGTTCCTATGAATTAATTCTTTTTGTTTGTCTTTGGCTTGGACCTCATGCTAGCTCTCCGAGCAACATCCCATGCCTTCTGCGGTGCGTATATGCCTAGCTGTGAAGCGAAAAATGACTCATACCCAGGAGAGTCAAAGGCAAATCCCGTGTGTTTTGATATTTCCCGCGGCAATTGGGAAATTGCAAAGCTTCTTGCCTCATCAGGTGTAAGCTGACTTCCGATTTCAAGTAAATCTGTACGTCCAGTATCATCAGCTTCATCCTTGTGAATTTCCTGAACAATCTGATAATCATAGGGGAAGAACCATCTTTGAACTCTGAAAAGAAAGAAAAATGTTAAAGACAAACCAAAATACTATTTCAAAAGATTCATATAAAGTACTGCTTGAGAAAAGAAAGATTACAAAAGCATTACTGAGGAATACAAATAAAGTCACTCAATCAACATGCAGTAGATGACAGGTGGTGTATTGAGAGAATGAACTTGCATGTCACACTTGTTCCTATAAAATCAATTACACCATATATTTTTCCTCCTTTTTCCAGGTATATAAGACCACCATGTCACATGTTTATCAGATGCAGCATGACAAGATAATAACTAATTGAGAAGATAAACGACTACATGTAACGTGGTTTAGTAGACAGTGGACTCAAGCACTCAACATTACTGCTGTATCATTTACACCTGGCTAGGTGACATTAGTGCGATCAGAAGGGGTACACTTTAATACAGAACTAGCTTCAGTACATTTAATGACAAAGCAGCACTCCCCGTCTCGATATTGGACAAAGGAAATCCTCGAAAATCTTCCCACATAATGTCGCAAACTCTAAGCATTAAGCTAATGAAGTTTTTGCTATTATCTTATGCTGCTTCAATTTTGGACACTCACTCTAACCCAGATTGAAACTGGCCACATGGTTGCACCTCTTGGCATATTTTAGGGTCAAGTAGCTCGTATTTAATTGCTCGGGGTTGGACGGCTTACTCTCACGGTTGGACATCTATTGCCCAACCAAAAACTGCCCACCTAAAAGCCTTTTTAGTGATAATGAACATGAGCAAGCACTCCATGCATCATACATACTTCAGCAGAGGAGTGCTTTCAGTTATTTCTCATTCTTACCCTTGGTAAAGGAAATCTCCCAGAAGTGCAGCAACAGGAACAAGTAGAAGCGTGATGTAGAAATAGAATGTACTCATCAAGACATATATGACCCAAAAGACATTCTCCTGCAGTAGCCAATAGACTCAAGAAGTTGAAGTTCACCAATCCAAAGGGAATGAGAAAAAATATGAAACAGGATTCATGACTTACCTGCCGATCATATGGAGTCATAATACCAGAATATAGAAAAATAAACAAAAACCAAGCTAGAATGCTTCCTCCAACACTAATATAGTGCCATCTTGTGATTGAATTGCAGATCATGAGAAGACGCAAGTTGACAGTCACTACAACACAAGTGAAGGCCATTGTGCTGACATCCCAAAGACCAAACATTTTACCAGATGAACCTTGACTTGTAGAACTGGAAACAGTCACAAAGTGGTAGAAGACTAGAGATTGATAGACAGCAAAGAATGCCCATATTGCTACAACTCTCCACTTGAAAAACATATTTCTTATTCCCTCCTTGTACAATTCAGGGTACTTCTTTGAAAGGGAAGAACTGACATCCTGGATAACAAGCAAGGTCTTGCATAAATCAAGTATAGAACAGACAGTAAGAGATTCTATACAATATAAATGGGAAGAATGGGCTACCTTATCAAAAAGCCCAACAATAATCACCGGTAGTGCTGTGAATATGACATTATATAATGACTGGAACCAATCATCATAGAATCTTTGACCAGAAAATCCGGTATTAAAGGTGAACCAAAACTGAGTCAAAGTGAATGTAAGATTCTTGTAAAAGAAATAAGTTACAACCTGCAAAAAGAGATGCCATGAATATCACCAACCAAAAATTTTAAAATGATTTGAAGGACAGAAAAGTCAAACCTTGCATAATCCAAGATAACACCAACATTCATGCATATCACCAACCAGAAATTTTAAAACGTTCTTGAAGGAAGAGTAAACTCAAACCTTGCATAATCTAAGATAAGACCAACGTCCATGCACAAGAAGCAAATCAGTCAGAAAGCGAAACTGAGCAATTGCAAAATCACTAGCCATAACTGCTTGCATTCCCTCAAGCCCACTAATTCCAACACCAATATGAGCAGCTTGAATCATGCTAACATCATTGGCACCATCACCAATGCTAAGTGTAATTTTACGTGCACCTTTCTTCACCAGACTCGTTACCTGCGAACAGCAAAAGAAAATTTAGATGTTACTTTAAAAACTCCAAAATTTAAGCACTTTCCTCTCTCTTTCCAATGCTATGAAGATACAAATTTTTTACATTGAAAAAAGCTGAAATTCCGACAATAGTTTCTTATGAACTTCAGCTCTGAAGAAAGATCATTAAAGTATTCCAAGTAATTTGGAGAAAATAGGTTTAAGACAGTGTCACTCAATAGGACAACCACTATTAAAACATCATTTAGTTTGATAAAGTTTTGAAAAATACATGCAATGGTAACATCCTCCAAAGCTGTCAACATTGCAAAACTTTGTTCAAATAATACACCATAACAATTCCTGCAATTTTATCCTAATATCTTGTGAATCATGTCAGGGGATTTGCTTTGTCATCACTTTACTTCATTGACACTTTTTTTTGTACACAAAGCTTTTAATCACACACTCTACCGAAAGCTAAATTAACAATGTTTCAGGTCAGTTGCCATCAGGAACCTACCTGTGCTTTCTGCAAAGGGGAGACTCGGCAGCAAACAACTGAAGAACAATTCAAGCTCAAAGTGAGAAGCATTATCCGTAAGCTTGGGTCTAAAGCATACATCAGACACTTCCCGTCTATAATAAGTGCTAATTTTGGTCCAGAGACACTGTTAAAATATTGCTGTGCCTCGTCAAGGCATTTCTTCAGTTGCTTTTTAACTTCCTCTTTGATGAAGCGTGCAATTTCAACTTGGTCCCCCTGATAATAGAGATTCGATAAAGAATAATCATGTATATGATAAATAGTTTGTAGATTACCCAAACCAAAATAGTTTGTCATAATAAATTCTAAATTACAAGCATCTAAAAACAAGACTAGAACTAAGTGCTTACCCTTTCTTCAACTGCTCTAACAGCATCTGTGTCAGAGCTGATAATGAATTGTTTCATCTCATTGTTTAGTAAGTTGCATGCTGCAGCATTATTAAAAAACAAAGGAAAATGAAGAGAACGTGAACAATTGGAGGAACGAACACACAGTTCAAGTAAAAAATATGAATAAAATAGAATATCCCATTAAATGCTTACCATAAGCTATATTTATTGCAGTTTCCATTTTGTCCCCTGTTAGCACCCAAATCTTAATTCCAGCCCTAGAAAGAGTCTCAATGCAATTCGGCACTCCTTCTTGAAGCTTGTCTTCTATAGCAGTTGCACCAATTAAAACAAGATCCTTCTCTATGAGTTCAGCCACCTGCACAAGTTTTAATTATGTGCATGACATAATCATTAAAATTACATCCAAATAAAGGTCTTTTAACTTTCCAAGAGCACTAAAGTTGAAAGTTTGAAGCAGATAAAACTCAAAAGCTTCATCACATAAGAAAAAGGGAAGTGGACTGCTTACGAGCTAAAGTTTTAAGCCTTTTTTAAGATTTCATAAACTCCAGAATACAGAATGTAAATGAACAGCCTTCCCACTAAAGGCCAGTTTAAGATTACAATGTAAAGAATGTAAATAAACAAAAAGATAAGTGTAAACTTGTAAAACCAAGCAAGCTTTGTGCCAAGCAATAGTGACTCCATTCAATCAGTATGCAGCCTGAAGGAAAGCTGTTTTTCAAACTGTTCCAGTTCATTCCTAGAAAAACTACTTTAGGCAAGCCCAGAACACCCACCCAAGAAAAAAAAGGAAGCTAATTTTCTAATTGGAAGAAAATAATGTAATCTTTCACCTGCATCAACCAGGCAAAGCAATAGCTATCGATCCACTGATTCACCACCCATTACCCCTAATATAACTAGTAAAAAAAAATCATGATTAGGCTTCTAAAAAGGTTACCCTTAGTCAAAACATTTTAAGAACAACTTTTTCAAAGTACTCTTCAAGCTTACTGTATATACCTTTCCAAGGAAAAAAGCACTCCCCTCACATTGCTGATAAAGAATTCACAAATCCTTTCCACTGTATGGCACCACTTATATCCTTCCTCATCACCCTGGCTTTGTAGTTCGTTAGACATCTTAGAGGGTCAAGGGTATCCACCTCCCACAGCTAATTTGATCTTATAAATTCTATATTACAATGAGAGATGGGTCCAGACCAATCTAGACGGCTTGTAGAAGGAACTTCCTTATTCATTGCAATATAAAATGAAAGCTGAAAAGCATCTCATAAATGAAATTTTCTTAACCAAACATCTATCCAATTCAAAACGCCATTCCCTTTCCACTAAAAGCAGAAAATATGCTCCATTAGCTTCACTTAATGCAACCTTATCAGCCTAACTTTGCACCATTTGCCATATCATGCCTCAAGAAAACCACCTATCAGATCCAAACCTCCAACCTTCATCCCAAAAGGATCCGATTGATACAAGTCAATTGTCTTGATCTTAGTCCCTTGACAAAAGGGCGTTTTAATCACATCAGTTGACCAACCAGCCATCCCACAAGATGTCCCTCCCAAAGTTTTCCTACTGTCTTAGCTACAGAAACTTGGATGATAAACATTGAAATTAAATATGTACGAGGTCTAGCCAACAAATTTTTTATCAACATGAAATCTACTGCTTTTTGAAAAAATATATTACTTATTTAAACACAGAACACTTGTTTCAAACAGAGACATCAGACATGATAGTATCCCACAATGACATTGCACTTAAATAATGTTCTACAGGTAAATGCAAATAGACATCTCAGTCAAATGTGCTTTAGAAGTTTGAATTTTTCCTTGTTCCATTAGTACAATTCTATCAGGCACAATCTACACTCTTCTCAAAATACAAATCATGTACGATTAACTAACACCAGATTGTATCATCAAATAAAATAGCAACAATAGCATAAAATAGGCAAGCGAAGCAAGAAAATTAGCATAAAACAGGCAGGTGAAGCAAGAAAATAACTTCAGAGGCAGATTGCAGAAATATCCTGGGTGGTAACAAAAGTGAAAGGTTTCATATTCTATATAACAGATGTTTGGTATAGCTGCACATTGTGTTGGGGCAAATGAGGAGAACTAGTATTAGAAAAGAAATTAAATGGTTTTAGGGCCTGATTGGTGGTTTTCTTTCTATTTCTTTCTCCCTGAAGCAGAAACAAACAAGGGGGAAGGGGGAGATACCCATTTCAATGAAACGGATCATCCAAAAGATAAGTTGACAACAAAGCATGCTTAGGAGAGCATAACATGAACAACAGATCACCACGAAAATCTCATTAAACAAAAATCATTACTACAGCACCATTCAGACAGAAGCCAATATAAAATCATTCAAATGATAAATTAATATTCATCTTTTAATGAAGAAATTATAACAAATGAACATATACCAAAAGAAAACATGTAAATCAAGTTTCTCTAAGCAAAACATGCTAGCATAATTATACAAACATACCATCACACAACAAAATATATACCTCATCCAACTTTTTTTCACGATCTCGTAGAGATGACTTGGCTTGGATGAATTTCTCATTCCAGCTCTCATACATGTCAGGAGCCAGATCTTTATACGCCAGGCAAAGAGTACGCAATCCTGCAGAGCCAAATTGTTCCAAATGTTCCCTGGTCACTTTCTTCAAATCATCGCCTCCACCCACCAATCTTTCATAAATGACAGTATCAGCTCCCTGTGAAAAGCATGATTCTGGCCCAGTGTCATTTACTTTTCCAGAAACTAAAGATAATACTCATCCGATTTAAAAAGTTCCGAAGACTAATTACCTTACAGTATAGTACCAGCCTGCCATCAGGATAACGACATACAACAGATTGGCGCTTCCTTGTACTATTTAATGAAAAAATGAGTAGACATTAGTGCCAACCAGAAGGAACCCATAAATAAAGAGATACGAGGGAAGGATGCATTCAAACCTATTGAACTCAAGAACATTTAAAATCTCATAAGACACATCTTGGATTTTACCCATCCTCTCCACATGAGATTCACGAACATATATCATGGTAGGTGTACGTCTGCAAACAAGAAAAAAAAGCCTCAAATCAAGCTGCAAACACATGCAGCAGTAGTAAACTCCTCAACTAACTTGCACCAAAACAGAAACAGACAATCATACTACAAAAAATTGGTTTGGAATTTGTCACAAAGTAAAACTAGGCACTTTTTGCAATCACTTCCTGCTACCAACTCTCAAACAGAAGTCAATCCAAATTACTTGCTAAATTTGAGAGATTATCTGATTTGTCGAAGACACTAATGTGATGAACTTTAGAAAACAGCAATTATCAGGCCAAAAAACAAAAGAAAACGGCAATTAGAGGGCAGCAATACCTCACAGGAATGAAAATCAATTACATTAATACAATGAATTGCCAAGTTATGCTGCTTTCACGACTTTCTTTTTTCTTGTTTTGAGAAATGGAAAACCATCTAGGAAAGGAAATTAAACCATTTAATTACATCTTGGAAGAAATTTATAGGGTTGCCCAAAATATTTAGTTCACTTAATAAAGCTCCATTGACTTCAAGACAGGTATTCTGTACTTCAGAAAACTGTCTCTAACAAGAACATGAAGATGAGGGATAAATCCAATTTACTTTAGTTCTGACAGGAATCCATGCAGTCCAATATTTGAAAAAGTTTCAAACAGAGTTTGACAGAATAAAACCAACTCAGAATCAAATTGAATTTAAATTTATTTCCAATATTCTTATTCTTAAAATATTTTTAAAAAAATACAACAACCTCTCACTTCTCAATGAGATATAGGGCATCACTAACCTGTAAAAGAAGAAGCCAAAGTTTTTGGCAGCCAAAACCAAAGCAGCCTCATCTGGCGATGCAGCTTGATATTTGATTTTCTCAGGGGACTCATCACCTTCAGGAAGCACAGTGTGACATATGGCAAGGCATCTAAAGAATTCCTGCAAAAAAGAACAAAATTATACCTTAAAATGCTGTTCATGATATAAATAGGTTTGTAATCAGTACTGATAGATCCTAATAGAAATTAAGAATGTTAAAATGTCAATCATGTTTTCTGCATTCCTTCTAAACTACACCAAGTGCATTTAACAAATGATCAATGCAGGAATATGAAAAAAGAAACCTCAAAAATCTATACGAAAAATTTCCATGATAGGTGTCTGTTTGTATGTCTCTTTGATGATCATATCATATAGACTGAGACCATTAGTATCACAAATTACATTCAGAAACTCACTTATCAATGAAAATTTTGCCTAATATGGCAGTAGCTGGGTTCATTACAGCTTACAAATAACTGATGCATACAAGGATGTGCACACACATCTACCCGTAACAGTGCATACATATGAACTGTACACTATCACAGAAAAGCATAGAGGAATGCCGAAGGAACAAAAGAGTGGGTAAAAAAGGGATTCCTAAAAATCCATAAACAGACCCAGCTTTAACTTACAGAGTCTAAAAGTATGATAGATACAAACTCATGTGACAAGTGAACAACAGTATATATTACATTTTCTGTGCTCGGTTGTATATATCCATTTTTCCCTTAAGACTTTAAAACCTTGCAAAGTCAGGACTTGGAACTATGGTTTTGTAATTATTAAGTGCAACAATTAAGCTATCTGTTAATAATAGAACAACTCAGATGGCATGGCATCCCACACATGGACAAGAAGTCAACAAATTCCCACCTTAAGATTGGACAAAAAACACCCAAAACTGAGAATCATCAAGAACCACAAAAAGAAACAACTGCCTAAAATGAGAAGGGGGAGGAAGACATTAACATTTAAGGATGGTCTTGCATAAGAATTAGACCATCCATTTGCAATGCCCACTTATCCATTCCTTAAAGTAGTAAATGACAATTAAAAATAAAGTCAATCCCCAACATCTGAGCAAGAAAAATTTGATGCAAAAGACCATCATATGTAAACAAAATTGAAAGAGCCTTGATAAATGCTGAATAGGGCTGCTGGCTGCAAACCTGTCAATCCCCGCACTTCCCTGCTTAAACTCATTCATATAAGTTTTTATGGATCCCAACTTCAAATCTAGCTGGAAACTATTAAGGTCACTCTCAATTAGTTGACAAATATCAAGCTTAACTACTAGGCTATGCTCAAGCTCAAGGACATTTTTTAGATTACAATAACTTGCTATCATTTGTAGTTTAAATGAATTTTCTCAAATAAAACGAGGTGAAGTAGACCTCCTAATCTTCAATTTAATACTATTCAAATACCACATTTATGACGTGAAGATTTATACTAATGTCATAATAATAATAATAATATATTATCACATAAGTAGTATTCTTATTCCTTCCCCCTTAAAACAAAACAATAAAGACACCCACAATGAGATTGAAACAAGCTTGACTAACGAGCACCAGATTAAATAAGATATTCAAAATAAGTCCCACCATGGTAAGTAATAAAAGCCTTTTATTAATAAATATCTCAGATTAAATGCAAGAATACCACTACATATCACAGTCTAAAGCCAAGACCGCAATAAGATACCTTGCAAGCATCGGGATTATGCTCATTTCTCCAAGCTCCTCGCATAAGCCTGACATCATCAAAATTAAAACCCTTTTCATGTATGGAATTGGTTGATGTTTGCACCTGTAAAAAATTTTATGAGAACAAGAATATCATTCCCTTGCAACATATGTAAATCTATTTAAAAAAAATGTAAAATATTCATTTCCTCATAAAGAGAGATAAAAAAGAATACCTCTGGAACCTTTACGCCTTTCCGTTCAGCAACACCCCTCTCAATTTCAGTCATACCTGTTCCATAGATTTCACCTCCAATTGAACACTTGAAGAACTCCATTAAGTTTCTTGTCAGAGTTCCAGTTTTATCAGAAAAAATGTATTCCACCTGATCATAGCAGCAATTCAAAATAACTTAGAGCTCAATTTAGAGAATAAGAAAACTGGTTGCATCTCATTCAAGTTGGCCAAAATTGCATATACTTACCTGTCCAAGTTCCTCGTTCAAATTAGAAGTCCTAGCCAAAGCAGGGGTGTCAGTTTCAGCATGATACATATTCAAGTCCTTGTTGATAAATTGAGTGGACTGAATAAACTTGATCATCTAAAATTGCATGTAAAATCCAGTAAGACCCTTTCTGTGCATTGATAAAGCAAGAAATCAAATAAATAAGATAAAAAGGCCAACCTCAATGGAAACATATAAAGATATAGGGATAATTGTTGAGTATAAGGTAAGTAGGGTCAACATGGTCAAAAGAGCAACCTGTAAAACCAACAAACGGAATTGAGTTCAAATTTTTTGTGCATGTACATTAGAGAGATAAACCAATAACAATCATATAGTACCAGAAATCGGTTGTTAGGGTTGAACTGATCTTCCACACTTTTGCTGAGACCTAAAAAGTAGTACTTTCGGTCAATGAATACCCCGCTGCAATATTTCAAGCAGAGAAAAATCATTATTAAAAAATATTAACAAAAGAATTTGAATAAACTCCCACAACATTAACATGTAATATACGCACAGACTAGCTATTTCCACACCTGCCTATTGCTCCAATCAGACACATAGTGAAAAGAGTACCAAACAGAGTGAGTATAAGTTTGTCAAGTTTCCTCTCTAATGTACTTCTTTTTGAAGGAACATTCATGGAATTCATCATAACCTGCAAACTCATCCCAAATTTCCACAAAATGACATCAACTTAGAAGAGAATATCAGAGTCAAACAGATAGAGAAGGGAAGAAAAATCACACATATATTTATGCCTTATAGTGGATAAACATACACAAAATTTTCTGAGCTTAGTCACCTACAAAATGATAATACAGATGCTAAAGTATCAAAGGGTTGAAGTGATTTTAAAATATAATGGAAAAGGTTTTTCACATTTAAACGTTCACAATTGCACATTTCCCATAAAACAAAAAATTCCAGCAAGTTATTTGTCTTAGAGTACTGCATACAAGAAATACCAAGTAAAAAAGAAAGGAACATCATTAACTGCAAATAACGAACCTTCGTTTCATGACCAGTAAAAACAACGGCCCCAACTATGAACTCAGTGTTTTTCAGACTGCAACCCTGAAATCAAATTGCCAATACCAGTGACATTTAAGTTCATCAGTTGAAAAACAACATCAAATACAAGACCCAGAAATTTGAAAAATTTACCACAACAAAAATATATTACTCTTCCTGCCAATAGATATCAGATAACATTTAATTACAACAAAAAAAAAACACCCAAACTATATGGGGAAAGAACAAATATCATGTTCCTGGCATATTCTAGAGGAAAAAAGAAGGAATTTAACTTCAAAGGCCATTAAATGCTATAAGAAGGTTAATTTCTGAAAAAAGCATAAGCTGGAAACACATCAAGTAAAGAGCTGATGATGAAAGGTAGAAAATCATAACATACCCTCAGTAAAATCTGATTTGGAGAAAGAGGTAATGTTTGATTGTCCATTACAAGATTGCCAGTGAAAGTGTACAAAGAGTTGTTTGGTTGCTCACACTGCATTTCACCTGCAATTAATAAAATGTGCTGCCATTTAGAAGTTACGAAAAAGAAACAACAAAGGGATACAAATTGATTTTGAAAGCATAAATTCAGACAAAGCCATTATACCCAAATTAAAGACATCTTCTTTCACAATCTAAGTACATATATGAGTATTAGACAATTATATTGACTTTAATAGCATAAAAAAATATAAACGCTAATTCCTTCCCGGTAACTTAGCCATGTGATCGGGCCAAGGACTCTCTCATTATACTTGATATTAAGTAAATTGAATATATTGGATGTTTCATCAACTTTGGGCTTTTCATATTAGAAATTTTAAAATTTCAATAAGAGTATTGTCCAATGGTTTGTATTGCCAAAAAAGTTTTTAAGAAAAAGTCATGAAAAAATAATATAGAATACGGAAAACATATGTAATTTAAGTGGTTAAAATGGAAAGAGGGCATAATTTTCAAACATTGCACAATGGAGAGATATGCATTCAATTTGAAGTAGGAGTCTTAAGTAAAACAATTAAAAGCAGAACATAAGAATCATTAAAGGATTGTTAAGTAATAGAAGGAAACCTATAAAACCAAGTAAAAGGTCACAGACATAAATATATATATATATATATATATATATAAGAGCAGTTAAAACTAAAGGGAAAAAATGAGCTTAAGTTGAGGTAGATGTAAAAGCAACAGATACCAATAATTTAGCAAATCTATGGCCTTAGACATGGCAAAAAGGCAAAGCAAATTTTGACAAACCCCAACACATAGCAATAACAGGTTCCCCTACACTAACTTAAACTCCAATTTGTTGGTCATGTCTCACTCATATCCTAATTGTAGCCGAATAACAGAAAAGTTATGTGTTCACTTTTCACAGTTTTTCCTTTTTTCTTCCACTTCACTATATTCACATAAAGAAAGCACACATAACAAGAATAAAAACAAGAAACACAGAAAGAATAGATAGATGGACAGTGACATATTATAGAGGAAAAATATGATTGAAGAAGAATATTCAGAATGAGCAATAACTGCCGTCAACAATCTTATGCCTTCATAAGAAAAAACATCCTAGTCAGAGATAACGTCATTTCCAGAGAAAAAAAAAAGGTGAAAATGAATGACATCTTTTAAGAAAATAATTTGACATTTTGATTCATAATCACAAGAACCATTGACCTTATTAATTATTTTAATTCAGCTTTTAAGGCAATAAGCACAATAGCATCAAAGTCCTGTAACATTGACAGATGCAGAATCAAAAAAACTCTGAAGAAACATTAAGGTTTTTAAGGTTTATCAGTCATTCAAAATCGAAAATTGGAAATAATAGAATAGCTTAACCTTTGAATTCACAGGCCTTTTCAGGAGTCAAGTAATCCCAAGTCCTTTCTAGCGCCTTTCTGATTTTCAGATTTGTTTCCCCATCCAAATTTGCAGTCTACAATCAAAAGGCAATATTGTTTCACTTTTTCCATATAGCACTCCATGATACATAACATGAGAACGGCACTCAGTTCTCATAAATTGACTGAAAAGTTAAAAATAGCTCCAAATAGCGTCCAGAAAAGATAATTACCTCAATGTAGCAAACACCATCAGGATTTGAACTAGCAAGTAAAAGCACATCTGCAGGAAAAAATCCATCTTGCTTAACCTGCAACAAGGGCAAATTCCACTGTATTCTCATATCTCTATGCAGGTGGTGATATTCATGTAAATCAACTTAAGAAGCCTCAATCATGATAATATTACACTATAACATATATAAACAAAAGAAAATTTACCACAAGCTACAAATATCTTAATTTTCAGTATTATAAATCTGAAACTTGTTCATTTGCCTCAACTAAAGCAGCCAAATGGATGGCAAAATCATTAGAAAAAAAAACCAAGTAACATGCAGCGCCAGTTCATTGGTTGACCTTGACCAAGTGTACATGATGGCACATCAAAATACTTCTTGGTGAGAACTAAGGTGGAGGAAATACAGCCCTAAATGCATATAATCAGCCTATCAGACTGAATTTATGTAACTACAAATTAGTGAGAATAAAGCATCTCTCAATAAGGCACCTAAATTTCCAATCATTCACAAATTTCAAAGCATGAAACCGCCAGACAGAAGCATATCAGTCCAAACTCAAAATGCCAACAAAAGGTAAAACAAAATACATTTGAAGATCTTTTCTACACATCTCCAGAAAGAGGGGGAAGCGAGGAGTGGGGGGAAAGTTGCACAATAAACGGAGACAACCATCATCCACACCGCAATGTAAACGATATTATTAGAACGTTGTAGAACTCTTCCCCAATATCCATATGCAATCTCAAAAACATGCACCTAGAAACTCACCCTGACAATATCTCCAACCTGCAACCTTTTCCATGGAATAGACTCCCACCTTTGATCTTGCAACACATCCACAAGAGTGTTATTTATTGCCATATCATTCTGAAAACGTTTCTGTTGAATAAAATGAGGGAAAGAAAGAAAAACAGGAGTTCAGCATTCAACCCAAATTTTAAAATGTCAAAGCTCAATCTAACCCTTCCAGATCCCTACCCCCTGGGACCCAAAACCCCCCAAACCGGAAATAAAGATAGAAAAGAAAGTCAATAAGGCCCAAGCAAAAGGAAAAAAATAGTATGCTTTGACAAGCATGAACTGTACTACTCACCCAGTCCTCAAATGCCTCTTTAACAAGGGAAACTAAAAGCACCAAGCTCAGAGGAACCACATTTGTTACAGGATGCACGGGACTGCATTAACAAAAAAGGTTGTTACATAACAGATCTAACCAATATACATATCAGTTGCTAAAATATTGGTTCAGTCTTATAGTCATTTTTACCATTATAATCACACCAGAAGAAAGGGAGGGCAAAAGGAGGGGTTCCACATGTTGGAGAATAGGAGAACATGAAGAAAATGCAATTAATGAACGCACAGAAGAAGGTAGAAGATGTATGTAAGGATATGCATAATAATGTGTGAAAACCGCACTTTCAACTTGGTTGTACTAAAAGCAGTTGTATTGGGCTCTTAGTAATTATTAAGATTTTCCTTTTTCTTTTTCAATTGATAATAAAGTGCTATAGAGAACTTCATAGAAATGATCTGAATGAGGAAGTATACATAACTCTTAGTATCGCCAGAAGCAATATCAATAGTTTCTTTGGAAGGTTATAAAGTATACATAACTCTTACTTAACATGCATTAAGTAGGAAATCGGAAAAAGTTTCACTTCTTAGGTGATGAAAGCCGAAATGGAACACATCCCAATTCAAAAGAGTAACTTGCAACATCAAATCAAAGTCATATTGTCAACAATAAAATATTAACTTCCATGTCAGTTCTGCACAGACAACACTCACAGTTCCAACATCAATTTTAAAAAATAAACAAATGAAGTACATCAGACCAATGAAATATTATTAATATTGCAATCAAAGCTGGAGATTGTTAGATCTGAGACAAAAAATAAGTCTCATCATGTCCCCTAAAGAATTCACCTGAGGCCCAAGCCATATTCCCTACATCCAGTGAACACCACTAACAGGACAGTTGAACAAATTAATGGAATAATTCCAGCACTCTAGGAAGTATGCTCTTTGGAATTACCAAAGGTAACAAAACTCAGTTCACCTATATGGTAGGAAAAACTTACCTATATGGAGTTGCTGATAAAATCGATACCATAAGAAAGTACAAGTTAGCTACTCGCCTGAACTGCCAGAGTAAAACAGAACTTTGTCAGGAACAGATGTAGCCAGAATATAGGAGTGCTCAACTCTAACCAAATCCACAAAAATTAATCAAGTTAGATTTCTAACTCATACTCCAAAGGCAAAACACAGTGGCTCCTTCAGCAAGCAGTCACTGTATCACAATCATGGCCAGGGTTATGGCAGTAATCAAGCCATCATCCAGATTAGTAAAATTTATTTGATTATGCTTATGCATAACTTGACTAGGCATTTTACACATTTGAACATCCTCAGGTTTTTCAACAGAATTGAAGAGAAGTAATCCCTTAACAAGAAATGGCCAACATGAAAAGCTTTCTGGAAAATTAAACCTGATAACAGTTTTTTCCTTTTGAACAGTCTGGTAACATTTTTAAATGTTGCATTTGGTATTCCTCATCAAGATAGGATGGCCCACCCAACATGCACTCAAAATAGACTGAGCCATTAATCTGTTTAGCTCTTAGAAGTAAAAATATATCAACATTCTATAAAGCATATTTAAAAGGTCTGGAGTCACGGAAAAAAAGATCATAGATACCTGTTGCAAGTGCAATTGTATCAGTTTAATGTGTTGCTAGAATGGTTGTAGAATTTGATATAGAAATGGAGAATCTTTGACAGAAGGTGGTAGCTAAAACCTAAAACTCTCTTCTTCACACAGACAATGAGTTAGGTGAGAATAGGATTACTTCCTTATCTTATATTGTGTTCCCTAACCTCTTTAGCACAAATTTCCAAGCCAATAATCAGTTAGAGATGTAAAAAAGGCAATTTCAAAACAGTTAGTACGATAACCATAACCATTAGCCAAATTCATGATCATAACCATGATTGTTCGGTTATGGAAAAGTATAACCTATCTGTGGATATAATAGCATACACATATGGTTCTAATCATTTACTCAATTTTCTTTTCCAGAACCTATACCTAAGACATGATGACGAAACAAATTCACCCATTTAATCATTAATATAATTACAATTAACAAAAATAATTTTCTTTAAAAGCTTTTTTTAAGCATTTTATCTTGATTACAGTTACAAAAATTTAGTTCTGCAGAAAAGCATATTTATATACATAATTAACAGTTCTACATTAAGTCCGTATTGAGTCTACTAAAGGATACAGTTACAGCCATGGTCATTGTTAAAACATAGCCGTCACCATCCTTAATCAGTCATAAATTTCTTTACCTATAATCAAAAACATAACCATCAAGCATCAATTACAATCATCTAGGTTTATTTGGAAACAGTTATTTGTTCAGTTACCCATTCTAGCATTAGTAAGATGCTTAGTGATTGGATATAAGCCTACTTTTAGCTCCAAAATGCCTCCAATTTTATATCAGAGGCCAAAATGCAAAAAATAACTAAAATAAGAACACGAGAAATGCTAAAGTATCATACAGCCATGCCAGTTTTACTTCTGGAGTTCTCCAATAATTTTACCTGTTCATACAGCCCCTTTGGTAGAAAGGTAAAAAAGTTGTACTTTGTAGTTGATATGGAATTCCCCTGAAAGAATAGATACCACACTAATGAGAACCACATCTAACTCATCAGAATCAGATGCAAGCGAAAAAAGCATGAATACAAACAAAATTTCTGGACACTAGCAACATTCTGACACAAAGAATGGAAATTAAATCAAAATCCAATTTTATGCATTACATACATGCATGTGCATGAATATATGGAATAAGCATTTATGTGTATGCAAATATCAATGAAAGAAATAAACTTAATACGATTAATTCATACATCATTGATTGAACTTTTCAATTTTTATAACTTACCTGACTCGTCCATATAGGCATAGCACATGAACTAACAATAATTTCTTTTTTTGACATAGGAAATAGAAAACTTGTAAGAAGAGTAATCGCAAAACATCATAGTCTAAGGTCATATCACTATATGGAATCTCATCAAATAACTACAGCAAACTAGTTTTCTAAACTTTCAATAAAATGTATAATTTTACAATCAAGGAAATTCAAATTTCTGTATAATTTCCTATATATGCTTTGATAATCAATAAACAAAAAAGATAAACCCTCAGGAACGAGAGAAAAAATGAATGAAAAATGTGAATTTATCTAGTTTGTGTCTCAACACTACAATATATTTCACCTCCCATTACTTTAACCTATTACAGATAAAGACAAAAGGAATCACTTCCGCAGATACAGAGATGTCTATGGCACATGTCACACTTCAGAAAGCTCACTAGAGGTTAGTATAACTGTTTGACTCAATTGAATGTTTGCTTACACCTATGGAGTGGAAAAAGTGGGATAGCATCGTAAGAAACTTAAGCTACAATACATGACAGTCCTGGAAAATGATTAAATCAAGGTCAAGAGAAGTTGCTTAAATACTAATCTTCAGAAGCATCTTAAATCATACCAAACCCACATATTGAATTTGCACTCTCTCATAAACTACTAACATAAACTCAAATTTTGAAAAGATAAAACATGAAGAGGAAATGAAATGACATACACAAAGCAAAGGGCAAAGACCAATTCTATCATCAAGCAGACAAAAGCACATTTAGACATGGTTTTCTACTTGTTCAATATACAAAGGCATTTTTTTCATATTGCAGCATACTTTTCTGGCTTTGAAAGAAAATGTTCAATACAACTATATGCACATATCACCAAAAAATAGGCAAGGTTAAGCAAGATGCAATTATGTTGATATTTTTAACTATAATTAAAGAATCTTAATTTAAAGTTTTCTGAACATGCTATTTTCTCACTACTTCATTAGCATTTCCAAAAAATTTTCATATATTATAACTTATAGTTAATGCCAATACTGCACTCTCTTTAAGAGTTTTACAAGAAATAGGACTTAGTATGATCTAAGACCAAAATAAAGATATGGTGGGCTTCAAATCAAGCATTCAATATTAACCAAAATATCATATTGATATAATTAAATTATTTTATGTAAAGCTCATTAACTCTTTTAGTATAACTAAAGTCTGCATCTCACTCCATTCACTTATAATTAATTAACATTTGTTACTTATGACATTAAGCAATTGTTGTTTGAGATCAACCCACAACTCTGAAAAAAGGGCTAACTGCTAGATATACACTTGCTTAAGGAAGAGTTAAGACTACTCTTCTCATGCTTTTGCATTTACTTCACTTTAGCATTGCCCCAAAAAAGCTCAAATGCCACCAGATTATGGTCTAATATAAACAACAATAACATTTCTGATCCCAAAGAATCCGACCAAATTAACATTTTATAGAAAACGTTAAAATAAGCTACCGAACCACCCAACAACTTCCATTCTTGATAATAAAGCCAAAAAAGGTGAGAAAATTTCCTTAAAAAAAAAGGTTAGAAACCGATATCATGCGCCTCCTGATGGTAGCATTAGTTTCGTGAGCATTTAAAAGAATTTCGCACTATACTGAGTTCACTACATTTCCTATTCTCCTGGAAATCGAAACTCCAAAAAATAAAACGTACATAGTAAATCTAAAATAACATAAAAAAATTAAAAAATATATGTAAAATACCTTGTACCGATGGGCATAATTGGCGTCGCGGTCGTTGCAGTAGATGGTGCGGAAGGCGGGCGCCTGGGGCTGAACCCTCCCCAGCGTGACGGTCCGAGACGGCGCCCGTTGGGTTGAGCTCTGACTACGGTCCTGCTGCGATCTCGTCGATGACCTAACCCTATCCCATCCACTCATCTTCCTTCTTTTCTTTTTGTTTTTTTTTTTTTCTTCTTCTTCCCACCCGATCCCCAAAAGGTAAAAGGAAAGTTTAAAACAAAATTGGAAAACGTAGATTCAGATATTGAATATCCAATCGGTTTATGATTTCTGTTTCTCCGGCTATGTCGGTTGGCTTCTCGTTTGGTGGAGTTGGTTTAAAGGCGAGGTCTGGCTTCCACGGACGATGAAACAGAGAGGACCCCTGCTTCAATTCAATTTACTTTCTTTTCTTTTATTTTTTGCTTTGCCATTGAGTTTTTATTTTTTAATTTTTACATCTGTTTTTGTTTTTTTATTGATATTTCTTCCCCATTTTCCCGTGTATTTGGGCAGTTTAAGACACGATCAATCAAACCGCGTCGATTTTGCATAAGACAACAGGGCGCGTGGCTGCCTTCACTGCGGTCAATCAAAAGCCAATTGGCTGGTCTCCGCTTTAACAAGGCTCGTGGAGAGGTGACGTGGGAGTGGAAAGGTCAATTTGGGAGATTTGATTAAAGCGCCAAAGCGGACTTGGTTCTTGAATAGAAAGTACACAAACGACGGCGTTTCTTCGATATTTCGTGGATTGTCCTATTGCAAGTGCCACGAAGTGTTGGCGGTTGATGGGGAATGACAGATGGGCACTCGACGCTTGTTGGATGGGCATGGAGTCTGATAATTTAGCTCGGACTTTACGGGGAAATGGATTTTAAGAGCCAGTAGGTAATTTAGGAAGCAAAGCTTGCCGTTAAAAGGACGGTAACCCAACTATAATTCAATCCGAGCGCACTACATTCTTGATTCTTGTATGGTTCCTCTGACATTTGTTAGTTAAAGCAAATCATACGCCAAAGAAAATGTAAGAAATCAACAATATTTAAGGTTACTTGTCTTATATCCAAACACTTTTCTTAATAATTTGTGTATAATTTTTTATTATTTGAATTCCTTTCTTCTTAAATAAAAAAAAATCACTTGGATCATTCCAATTTACTTTTTGTAAAATTTTGTTGCATAATTTTTAATAAGTAAATTACAATCATTTATGATTTATTTTTATTCTTATTTGGGCATAACTCGTGTAGTTGTTATGAGTTTAGACAATGATTGTTATGAGTTTAGACAATGATACAGTAGTTAAAAAAAAAAGTTTTGAAATATTTAAGAAAAATTAAATAAATTATTATTTTATTATTATATTTAATTAAAAAAAATTTTTTTATTTTGAATCAAATAGGGTTTTATTATTAACGGTTTATTAATTTTCATTAGTTAAAACACTCACTATTATTTTAAATTCATGCAACATTGATATGACATTGCATGGAGGATAATAAATGCTACATAATCAGATTATCATGATATATCAATATATTACGTTATCATCTATTATAACATGTCAATATTTCACTTCAATACTACCATATATAAAAATAACAAATGACATATTGATTAAGGATAGTTAATTAATCTTTAATTATAAAAGTTTATTTGACTCAAAATAAAAATGTAAAATTTAATTAAATATAATAAAAAATAAATTTTTTAAAAATTCTTTTAAAATAATTCAAAACCTTTTTTAAATATTATGTATCGAAGAATAGGAAGGTTAGAAAAAGCTCATTATTTAATATACATATATATATATATAAGGAAAGAACTCAGTACACTTTTTTGCTTTTTTATTTTTCCTAAATCATGGGTCATAACCCAAAAAAGAACTTTTTAGGTTATTAGATTAACTCACCTAAATTTTTAATTATGGATCTTTATGGCCTTTTATCCCAAATATCCACAGCTTTGCTTTTTGCTAATCACAAATTCTATTTCTATTTATGTTTCTTCTCAAACGGAGAGGGTCTTAGCTTTGTCATGCAACAGTTTCTCTCTTGCACCCACTGACAAACTCCCTCGCTCCTCACTCTCCCCACCCTCAACTCTTTCCTTCCTTGACAAACCCCTCAACCCCAAACCCCCAAATATTGTCCATTTGTCGTAGCCAAGTTGCACTCTTAATGAAAACTCCCTTTCTTCCTTTTGATAATTAACAATTCGCCTCTAATTTGTGTGTGTTTTTTCAGTTTGATGGTTCCTTTGGGGAAGACACAAAGGTGATTGACGAACCTTGCTTTGTTGATTTGGTGAAGGAAAAGAGCGATAAAGATGACGAAACAGAGAGCAGTGTTGATTTGTTGATCAAGTTTTTGCACAGCATATTCAAGAAGGTCTCGAAATGTGCCAAGAAGGCATCTCGCTCCATCTTACCTGCTACAACACTACTCCGTTAGGTGAGATACTCAAATCACATTGCATTTCATTAAAATGTCATTAGTTAATGTATTTTAAAGAGTGATTTGTTGTGTACTTTTTGCTTTGTCTTTGTTTTTTTTCCTAATTAAAGTAAGCCAATCAATATTCTATGTATACTTGTCAAACACTTATTAAGTAAGCGTGGTCATGTGATACTCCTAAATGCAAGGAAAAAGGAAACTCTTTTTTTTTATTGAAAGGAGTAAGTTGTTTACACAATAGTCTCGATACTATGAATTGACCTATGGTTGGGATTTGTGATAATTCTATGCGTAACCCTAAAATCAATTTGTAAATGCTAATAAGGCCTTGGTTAGGTGTAACAATTCAAATCATCATTAAGTACTTTTCTATTAATTTAAGATAAACTGAAATTATTAATGCTATGTTGTTGTTCACATGTAAGTGCAAAATTAGCAAAAATTGTTTGCTTGTTAATGCCATTATTTACTCTTATTGTTTTCCTTTTTTTTCTTTTTGGGTCTTAGGAAAATTTTGGTGTCTTTTGTAATTGATGGGGTCCTATTGTTAGCCATGATTTCATTATGAAAGCTCTTCTTGAGGTAATCATCACTTTTAACATTTTCAAATCTTCTGTAGTTTGGATGCTTTTTAATGTCGCTTGTACTACTTCTGAGCCTTGATGAACACATGAATACAAGATTACAGTGGATGCTATCTTTAAATTTGTCATTATTATAATTTTCTATAGGATGGAAAATAAGCTAAAAAGTTTATACTCTCTTGTAAATAAAATTCAATTCATTAAGAGCCTAAGTTAAACCAAACGATTATTTGGAGAGTTGGATTAAGTTCTTACTGTTGTGGATTAACAATGCCACCAATTTCATTCTTCATCAAGTATCTTTAGCTTGCTTTATGATAAAGATAATTCCTAATAACTAACTATTGATCACATGTGGTTTGCTCCCTTGTATGTGCTGTGTTTTTGGTTATCTTGCTCTTATGTTTGATTTGGGCTACTGTTTCGTATTTCCAATCAAGTGGGAACAATTTTAACGAAGGTGAGGGTTCCTTCAATGCTACACAACCATGAACCTAACCTCATCATTTGCTAAAGCTAAAGACTAAAGCCATCTCTTTTAGATTCTTGATGGAATGCTATAAAATCCAAAAAATTGTATGGATTTTGAATTTTATATGGATGTGCTAGTTTTTTCTTTTGTAAATGTGATTAGCAAAGTGTAAATTTGCCAAGCATACTTGTTTATACTATTGATTGAATGCTTCATGTACCCCGACCTCTTTTGTGCAAGGCTGGAGAGGAATTCAAATTAATGCCATGGCATGTCTTTATCTTAAGTTTTTTTTCACCACTTCAATTATGACAAAGTATAAGACTGTAAAACTCAAATAAATACATACTTTTCGAAATTTATATGGTTTCAAAATATTTTGATGTTAGACATACCTACAATACCTCAAGTAAATATCAAAACCTACTATTGGTATTGCAACTCCATGGACCAATATGACCAACTCTTACTTAGGAAGCCATGTGTATAAAGCTTTTTCACACACTCCTTTCCCGATGTGAGTTGGCTTGAATAGTAAAGGATATTCCTCCATAGCCTAAATATATGCTTAATATCATAAAAAACCTACAATGAAGCTACCTAGCCATGGCTGGGGCTTTGGTGCTAATTAGCTTTTGTGTTTTCCCACCAACTCAAGGGTTTGGGTCTGGGATCCCTCTACCCCCTCATCCTCCCTTTCTCTTATCTTCTTTCAAAATTTCATGTGATAAAAAATAAAGGAAATAATGAAAGAAATGGACTACAATGAGAAGAGAAAAGACACAACATAAAGGTAAAAGGCATATTTACCAACTAGAAGGGAATCATTTTTGCTTTGCGAATAAATAGTCCAAAGGGAATCATTATCCAATATCTAAACACACCACAAAGCACAACAATGGTTATGCTTTGCCAAATCCAACAAGGTATGGATGCCAAACTAAAAGACTGAAGGTGTGCTATAAAAAAATGATCTCCATATATGCAAAGCACTTCATTAACATTTAAGAAAACTTTACAATTGAATGTATTGAAATATTTGTATGCTTGTAGGAAAGAAAAAGATGAAGTGCTTGTTTGGCTTAGTTTTTTTTAACTTATATACTTCTTAAAAGCAGAAGTTGAGTTAAACAGTATTTTGTGACAAGCTCGCTCTTAAAAAAAAACTAGCTTTTTTTTAAGGACAAAATTTAAAAAAAAACTTAAAAAAAAGCTCCAAATAGGAGATTTCTCTTCTCTATTTGTTCAAAAAACACACTAGATTTTAAAGAGAGTTTTTTATTTTCCCAAAAAGATCTTCTCTCAAAAAATACATTTTCCCTCTTTTTCTATTGATCTCCCTCTTCTCTCTCTTTTTCTGCAAATCATCCTTTTAGGGTTTTTTTGTTCTTACTAAAATTAAAGGAAAAGAAAACTCAAAATTCAAAACTACATTCAGATATTATTTCTTATTTTTCTTTGTGTTTTGTTTCTCATTTTATTTTCTATGGTTTTTTCTTTTGGCTTTGAAAACTCTCTTTATTGTTTAATATTTCTCAGTTTATTATTTGATATGACAATTATGTGATGTTTGTTTATTCTTAACTTCCTTCTAGTGTGTATCATATTTGTTGATTATGATTGAAATAATTAGTTAAATAAGTCAATAATTGTTGAGATAAATTAGATAAAAATTGAAAAGTCAATTTTTTACTCGTTTGTGGTAACTCAGTTTTAAAGATTTTTTTTCTTTTAGGTATAATAATATACTGCACTATAAAAAAATTGAAATAAACTTTAATTCCTTTGGCAACAGGAATTATAAAATCGCTAAATTTCTTAACAGTAAATTTCACATATGAGCCAGTAATACCTAACAAATAATGTGGCATTCCTTAACAAAATGAATAACTCATTAAAAAATGAGAAAAAAAAAGTCAAAACTTTTTTGTTCATGAAGGGAAACTTTGTTGGTAAGGATATCAAAACCTTGATAACTTCTATGGAATTAGAGCCGATGATTTTAGTAGAAAAATGGATTGCCAAATCAATAGCTAAATGTGATTTTCCTGAGCCAGTTAAATCCATTATTAATACCACATTGGGTTCTTTTCCTTGTATGTAACATCAATTTGTTTAACTCCAAAGGTCATAAATTTCCAGCTAATCTTTAAAAATTAATAACAAATACTTTTATATTCTTTTTTTATCTTTCAGCAATTTATAATATTATAGGGGAAATTATATTTTTTCACACTCATCTTTTCTTATTTGATTCAATTTTTTTCTCTTGATTTATTTAATACCCTTTATAGTAATTTTAATCAAAATTAAAATATATATATAAGTTGTTTTACCAAACAACTTATCTATAAAAAAGAGTTTATAAAAAGTAAATTTACCAAACAGTTTTAGCTTAATTTTAAAAGCTATTATTTTTCATAAAAGTTTTATAATAGCTCTTAAGCATAAAAAAAAAACTAGGCCAAACATGCTCGAAGAGTAGATATCTATCTTGTCCTTTATTAAGAAGGATATAACCTTCATCAGCTTAGGAAAAATTAAAAAGGTTGATCACAATAAACTAGCTTTATTTATCGATCACAATTTTAGCTTTTAACAAACCCAATGTTTAAACAAAGTTGACTCAACATATAGGCGTTAGTAATTCAAAACAAGCAACTTCCTTGTACAAGAACAATAATCATTATAAGAGATTCTGCTCAGATATTAATACAGAGAAGGACGTGAAGCCTACCATTTGATCTATGGAGTACAAGAACACATTCTCCAAAACACAACAATGAACCTGTTCAAGTTTAGCATTCTTTAGATAGCAATAGTAGCGTCTTGCCTTGTGTTGATTGTTGAGAATAGAATTATAGTCTCTTTGGTTTAACACAATGCAATATACTTCTTTAGCAACGACTGAATGAGGAAGCATTGCAAATTAATTCTCTTATTATTAATTGACAAGGGTTTTTCCAAATTATGTTGTTCTTTCAAAACCACCACCAATATGTAACCACTCTAGTGATGTACCATGGCTATATTACCTTGTTGCTTGTGAACCAAATGCCATACTAATAGTATCAAATATTTGTTGGCCATACTAAAAAACCAAATCAATTGTTATAATTAACAAGCTAAAAGAAAAAAAAAAGGTAATCTCTTAAATAAATCACTCCAAACTTTTTCCCCTAACATAATTAATGCAGTGCTAAATGATGTCTAGAATTATTTTATTAAATGAAAATAGTAACGAAAAGTTCACAAAGAATTCAGAGACTACCTAAGATTTAATCATTCAAAGAAAGATTATTCAAGAGGTAGATTCATAGTATAATATACTCATATGTTCTTTTTAAGCTTTGCCAATCCTTAAGTGGAAAACATGCAATCCATACAGCACTTCAAGTAAGATGTATTAACATGTAAGTAAGCTATTAGTTTGACCAACTATCTACACAACATATGAAAATATTGAGAAACTAAAAGCCAAAAAGTATATGTAGGAAAATGAAAGCCAAGAATTTGAATAAGGGAGAATGATGCTATAACTTGTTATCTTTAGCAAATCTTTTCCAAGGCATATCTACTTGACCCTTATTATAGACAGTTATGTTTGCCAACCAACTAATCTATAAACTATAATAATGTATCACTTAAAGCAGTTTAGATGTGCCTTTCCCTCTGATTTTAGGCTACTAATTGTCAAAGAAGACTCTTCCTCAAGTAGACAGGTATTCCAAGCCAAACATAGTTCAAATTTGATATAAGCCTCTACATAATTTTGGATGAGTAAAACCCATTGTAGAAAGCATGGTATTGTCTATGCTAGCAATTAAAAGGGAATGTGGTAATTTTTTTGTTCAAATTAATTAAAACAAAACTACACAGTCAACAACGGAACAATGACTTACATCTTTAAGAGGAAATACTTCAATGCTAGAGTTCATTCTTAGATGGATTGTTTCAAGTTTCATTAACAATAATTGCAACACCAGTAAGTTATCAGAATGCAAGTCCTAGTCGAATAATGTAAAATAATTATAGTAATACACAATTAGAAGGACCCATGTGTCAACTTGACGTTATAGTGAGTGAATGTAATTAATTATCATAAAGGATAAGTGCTTTGCCAATAACTTGAGTATAGAAAAACTAACTTAGAAAGTAGCTTAAAATATGCCATATTTAGGAAAATTGAAAATAATTGGTATTATGAGTAATAGAAAAATGCCAAACTAGGTCACCAAATAAGTTATCAACTAAAAAACAGAGACACATCACAAGACACCAGTCACTAGTTTTTCTTCTTCACAAGCTATTGAACAAACTTGCATATAATTGGTAAACAAGATACAGTTTAAAAATTCCATGGTTTACCTTATTGCAACTAAGGACCAGATCTTGAAGAACTTTCATTCTTTCGTGAATCTTTTCTCTCGTAGCCTTCCTATGAAATGATTCAGATTAATGAAACATATTCAAAACCTCTAAGTTTGTTAGATTCTATGATTTTTGACCAAAATACCAAAACTCCATAATAATGGTAAAAATAGTAAGACATTAAAATAAAAGGTTAGTAATAAGTTCCAAAATCAAAAGGCTTGTCTTTTGAATCAATTTTTTTTTTGTCTTTATTCATCTTAATGATTTCATAATGATTTTAAGCCTATCCCGAAGCAAATTAATTTTTTTGTTAAATTGTAACTGTTAGTTGCTTGACCTTTTCTTTCTTGTACATGGATGGAATCTTGTTTAGGTGGCTTGGGTGGTTGCACTTTTTGTTCCACAAGGTCACCTAAACTAGGTTTTGTTTCAACTTTAGAATCATGATTCTCATCTCTACCTTTCGATGCTTTACGTATCTTCCAATCACCATCATTCTACCCAAAATATAAACACAACTATCATACTAAATCTAAAGCTTTCTTACAATGCTTACTTCCATCATTTCTACATAAACATATCAAAATTTTGATTTTCCTTGATATGAAAACATAATATAAAAATCACAAACAAAATACCAAAGAAATATTTATTAGTTGGCAAAATTTACTCTCTTGGCACCAATCAAGATCAATACTCAATTGCACTACTCAGCATTCCTATTTAATAAAAATCATTAGAAACTAAGAAAATAGAAATCCCATTAAAGCAACAAGAATTGATAGAAACAAGTAAAATGTTCAACTAAAATTAGAGGAGCCCATCTGAATTAGTAAAATTCATATCAAAAAAGGCAATTGATTAAACAGAAACATCATGTAAAATGAAATGAAAATGGATACCACGCCACAACCATTACTAATGGAGACAAGCCTGATTGCCTCATTTTGCCCATCTCACCTTCTCTTCACACCACCCCTTATTTGTTGTAGGTGCACCAAGCTCACTTGATCATGAAAACCTCTCAATTTGGGTTTCCAAATTGACCCAACCTAAGTCCAAACTGACCCCTTTTTATCCTAAATTCACTCATTAGATACTGCCAAATCTCCACTAGATTGTGGATCCATCAAAAGAAACCATTTTTAAACTTCACAAAAAAAACTCCAAAAAAAAGGAGAAAAAAGAAAGGTAAACTATTTTAAATTATAATAGTAATTAATGGTTTATAAAAGTGGGGGGTTTAATATAAGGAAGCAGAAAAGTGAGAGAAAATGAGCTTTTTTTTTTGTTTTGTCTAAAGTGCATTGATATTTTTAGACAATGGAGATTGGTTTGCAGTTTTGCTTTTATTTATTTATTTTTCTTTATTCTTTTATCTTTTATTTTTTTTTTTTGCTTTGTTTTTCATTGTTTTGTGAGTGAGACGGGGAAAGAGAGAGAGAGAGAGAGAGAAAGAAACCTTGGGAGTTGCGAAGTAAGTCACTTTTAGTGAGGTTTTCTCGAAAGGGGTCCAACACTTTTCATGCTTCAAAATCCCTTGACTTTTTCATGTGCACCTCCACCTCACTTCTTCACTAGTAGATCACACCCTTAGTTTGGAATCGATGGTTAAGAAATAGCATTAGAAATATAAAGTCGTGAAAGAATGGAGGTGTATTTTTTGCTATTATAGCTGCGATGAAAATGGAAAGACAAGAGAGCAGCCAAAAAGGTAAAAGGCTAAAAGAAGGTGCTGTCGTTTTGCTTTTTTATTTGAAAAGGATGGTATTAAAGGTTGATGTGATTAATGATTAAATGATTGGATTTAAGAGTCAAATTGTTGAAAAGTTAATGGATAATGATGAAGGGGTTTATGCATAATGTCATTTGATGAAGTGGATGTGCAGTTTTTCATACTATGCTAATCACATGCTAATTGATTTTGTCCATGTTGCTTCTTTCTATTTGGATTGTTTCTTTATTTAATTAGTTAACTAATTATCAAATACTTTGAAAGTTAAAATTGTGCAAATCATTTTTGTAATGGCTAAAAAAGGGCCTAAATCTAATAAGAAAAAAAAAGCAAGTAAAATACTAAAACAGATAAGTATTCAAACAATCCAAACAAGATGAACGGATTCCTGAATGCCCAGAAAAAGAATTTCCACCAAAATAGATGAGTGATAGAGGAGGACTTTTGGCAAGACAGTTGGCATGAATGCGATCAATCCAATTACCAAACAAATACTAGTACTAGTATAATAAAGGTTTATTCACATTGCCCATTTCGCTTGCTTACAACTCATTTTCCTTGCATCCTATAAGTCACACTAACAGGATATTAGATCATCTTAGCCAAAAGGCAAAGAAAATGATATTAAATTGAGCTTTTATCAATGCAATATTTTGGTAACTCGAAACTAGAAATAAAAGAGAAAGCTTGCTGACTATTAACTAATGTCTAATCCTTAAAAAATCTACTCAATACATTTTTTTCACCCTTCCTCCAAATCCAAAATTAATAATTTCATGTGCCAATCCAACTAATAAATAAAGCAAGTGCAGCATGAGTATAATGGAAGTGGAGGCCTCTTTTGCCTTAATAATTGTATGCCTTGGCCTATCATTAAAACGTGTCTCTCATGTGTTCATTTGCTTCCATCACCCATTCAAATTTAAGAGCCTTCTATTGAACTATCTTAATGTTATCAATGTATGGTTGTATGCTATGATGCATGATTCAAGTTTTTTATCGCATTAATTGTCCTAACAAATTTTACTCGTAACCTTTTTCTTTTAGCTATATAAAAAGAAGGATGGCCTATCGTCACCATGTTTCCTTCTTTATTTTTTTAATTTTTTCTTAGATTTTTGTAATTAGGAAAAGCCATGTAAGTTTAATAGTACTTAATGTATTTGGTACAACCATGGAGAAAGAAGATGAAAGCCAAAAAGAAAAAGGTAATTAGGTAATATTTAGTATTTTTATTTTTTATGGCTATTACTTTTTTTAAAAAAAAAAATGAGTTTTTCTTGTATCAATTTTTTTGAATGAAAAGAGTTTTTCTTACATTAAAATTGTGGTTTTATGAAAAATATTTTTCTACTATTAAAATAATTTTTTGATTAAGAAAAAAAAAAAGGGTGTTAGCGCACAACACTACTATGGTGAACTAACAGCACACAACAATGTGCTTTGTGCTGCTAGGTAGCACATAAAGGTTGTCCCTCTTTTTTAAAAAATAATTTTTTTAAGGATTAAAATTTTATTTTTCTTCAAAATATTAGTTTTAGAAACTTAAATTTTTAGTCTTGGATTGAAAAATATAATTTTTATTTTGGTATTAATTAATGGCATTAATTAATTGCATAAAATTTAAATTACTTTCAAGTTAGATTAAAAACCAAAGAAAAATTTTTTAGCCATTAATCAAAAGAGTACCAAATGGATATGATCCAAGCAAGTAGTGAAAGCAAGCAAGATTAAAGAGATTTTTTTCTTTTATGATGGACATTAATGTGGCTTATTATTATATATATTTGTATGTATCTATATAAATGATATAAGATATTATTTGTATGCTTAAAAACATGTCATCTAAATTAAGGTGCCAACGTTGTGGGTCTCAAAGGGCATGCTAGAAGGGGTGAATAGTATTTTTCAAATAACACATAAATTCTTTCCAAGTAAAGAGATGATTAAGGGAATTTGAAAATATAAGTTTAAAGCTTGTTGGACAAATGATTTAAGTGTTAAGAATAAGAAGAAAATAGACAAAATATACTGATTTACAATGGTTTGTTCCCTTGACCTACATCTATTATCTTGATTTCTAAATTAAGGATTTTCAAACCAATTCACTAAAATCAGTGAAAATCCTAAGCTTCCACCAAGCTTTTACAATGGCTTTTCACAAGCTCAGTCACAACCTTTAATAATGGTTTTTCCTAGGATCAACTAAAATCCAAAACTAACATTTCTAAGGTTAAGTTAAAACCTACAATAACAACCAAGTTGACCCAGCTTGATCTATTCCTTAGAGCGTCTCCCACACTCTAAGAAAATAAAAAATAGAGAAAAAATGAAGTACAACTGATCAATTAGTTGATCTAAAATATATAAAGTTAAGCTCAAACACTGTTTCAAAGAATAGGAGTTAAACACAAATGTAAAGGGAAGGTTTTTGGTCTTTTACGCTCAAAATCATTTTGCATGGACATCCTCAATATTCTATTGGGGTTGTTCTTCTTCTACACACCATCCTCCGCCCCTTCGACTAAGACACTAACAACTATCAATGGCTCAGAAAATTGAGAACCTTCAGTAACTTGGGTACCAGTTTGAGCAACACATGACTTATCAAACCCAATGTAATCAACATATAGACCAAATGTTTCAAGCTTATAGTGCTTTTATGGGAATGGACATGATTACTTTTCCACCAGTGCCTAATCCTCCTAGGGGTGCTAATGAAGTAGAGGATAAAGAGGAAGAGGATGATAGGGATGAAGATGAAGACTAAAGCTTCAGTAGATTCATTCAACCATAAGGGGAGTATTCTTTACCTTTCATTTATTTTTTCAAACATTAAGGATAATGTTTAGTTTTTGAGGAGGTGAATTTATTTTTTTGGTGGTGAATATTCTGTTAAAATTTTAGATTTAATTGTATTTGCATGTTTATCTAGATTTTTAAATAATTAGGATTAGTTGGTAATTTAATTTGTTACTTGCTCAAATTTTAAGAATCTAGAGTAAAGTTGTGCCAATTTTTTCGATAATTTCCCTATCCAATGACCATAACTAGTTGTCTTGAATTCTTAGCTTTTAGTGAATAAGGCTTTTGTTTGGATTCATGATAAATTCTTTTGTTGAGTATTATTGTTGGGATGTGATTTCCACAATGTTGAGCACTTTTTCTTTTGCTTTGAATTATTTTGAATATTTAGAGAAGGATTTTGTTGATATAAAATTTAAATTATTTCAAAAATTCTAGAATTTGCTTAATTCTCTCTTGAGATAAAATCGTGGGCAATATGTAGTTAGGGACTTGATTTAGGCCACTTTTGAACCGTTTGAGCCTAAAAAGCAATCAGGTTTAATCTTTATCCCTAGAATACTCCTTTGAACTTAATTTTTGTTTTCTTTGTTTAATTACATAATAATTGCGTAGCCTTAAAATAAAAATTTTAATTTTGAACCCTCACTTCTAAGCATGTATATTGTTTTAGGAAACATATATTGAGCTAAATGTTGAAAAAGGTAGAAAAGTGATGTTGATGTGAAAAAAAAATTTCAAAAAAATTAAAAATCACCCAATTACTTACAATACAAAGAAAATAAGTTTGGGGGTATAAAATTGTGAAATTATGAAATCTTGAAAATAAAGAAAAAAAGCAAAAAAAATGTTGAACAAAAGAAAAGTTCAAATGTGAAAGAAAAGGTGTACTTAGAGAATGAAAGTAGAGTTTTATATATAGGTCCCAGAATAATTATGTGCTTAAGGTGATTTTAGCATATTATATCGTTTCTCTTACCTTGACCCTAGCCATACATTACTAGCTTTATAAAGTTCTAATGATCCTTAGCTTTGTGTTAGTCTACATTAACGGAGAGAGAGATCAAAAGTAAACCTATGGAATTCTAGTACTAATTTGAATTTCGCATTGGCATAAACTCATTTGAATGTCATGATATTCTTGGTAAAAGATTTCACACACGCGCAAAAATCCATTCAAAAATAAGCTTACATTAGAATTGAAAAATGAATTTGAATGATACCTATATTTTTTTTCTTAAGTTGAAGGTTAACAGACATACTTTTGAGGAAATTATGGGAATCATTGAGTTGGTGCACTTTATCTTTAATAGTAGCTTTATTTGTTTTGTTTTCACCCTCTAAAATTGATTTTTATAAGTTAGTTTCTTTTCTATGTTTTACTCAAAGACTAGAAAAGTATTAAGCTTAGGGGTGTGATAATTCAATGATATAGAGTTATTTGGGCTTAATTTTGATAGTAATTTCACTTAGTTCTTGTAGTATTGCATAGAAATTAATAGATTTTATTTAAATTAATTTAAGTTAATCAATTTAGGTGAGTCAATCTAACTTTAATTAATTTTATGCTTAATTTGGTGTTAATATGATAAAAAGCGGTTGTTATTGATTTATTTGCACTTTTATAGGTGTTTAATGAAAGAAGAATTTTAATGGACGAAAGAGAGCAATTTTGAGGTGTAGACTTCTATTGCATATATTTTTGTATTTTCATCATAACTCTTTTTACAAAAGTCTAAAAGAGATGATTCTTGAACCATTAGAAAGATAAGAGAAAAAGCTATAATTTTTATGATAACCACTTTACCTAATTTAACTTAAAATGTAGTTAAAAATCTTATTGAATTTAAAGTATTATAGCAGTCCTAGAGCAATTATGATTTCTTCTCATTAAATAGTCGATGCTGTAGGCTTAATGGAGGTAGGCCATAGCCCACATACTCTGATGAGGAAATCTTGATTGCAATTGAGTTCTTTCTGCACTCAACTTGGCCTAACTTCAAAGCCCTATAAAAATAACCTTTTAAAGGACTTTTAGGAAGAACAACGGGACACCAAGATTGAGAGCTAAGAACCAAGCTAAAAGTCATTCAAAAAATATTATTAAAGCTGACAAGAATTTGAAGGATGCAAGAAAATTGGGATATCAAGATTACAATTCTTAGGTTTTTTTCCCTTTTTATTCTTATTTTATTTTCTTGGTTTAGTTTTAATGATTAAACTTAATTTGATGATGTTGTGTGACTTGATGAAGAACTAAATTATTTATCTAAGATTATAATTGAACTCAATACGTAGTTTGATTTATTTATCTCTTTTTTGTTTTTTGTTTAATGGATTTAAATTTTTTGTTTTATTTTTTTCTTAATGCTTCTAATTGCCTGATCACCAATTAGATTAAATTGCAAACCTAAGTTAAATTTTGACGAAGGAGATTTTGGTAGACCTTGAATAGAATAGCGTATAATCAAATACACTTAGTTGATTAAGTCGTTTGATTTGTATATAAGATAAACATACACCTATAAGCCATACGTACCCAGGATTAAAGAATGAATTTAATAAATCTTTCTTTAATTTAATTTATATAGACACATATTAAGTTAATTGGGAGAGATATTTTTATGAGAAATTTGACAAAGACTTGTAAATAATTTAAAACTCTAGATTAACAACTTAATCCATTAAACTAAGTTAAAAGAGAGAGACAATACTTAGATAAAGTATTGAGGAACATCATAATCTAAGGTCTGGTAGTTACTCAAATTTTGTAAAATAATTTTGTTGATAAATTTTAGATTAGTTTTAGTTATTAGTTTTAATTTTACTTTTTAATAATTAGGTTATTTGAATAAGATTAAGGTGTGTTAATTTTAGTAGTTAACATTAAGAATTAATTCAATTCTACGTGAGAACGGATTCTACTTTCTACTATAGTACTTGTTTGCGATACATGCACTTGCATGAGAAATCAATAACAGTACTCACAAAGAGAATGATTATATATTTGATGAGTTGCAAGATGCTTATGATGATCTTATGTTTGAATTTGAAGAAAGAGTTTTAAAATATAAAGACATCATAAGAAAACTTAAAATTGATAATGAGAATCTAGTTAAGGCTAAAGTTAAGCTAGAAAACAATATGAAAAAAAAGCAAAATGAAATTAACTTGTTGAAAAGAAGAAGATAATTTGCATGACGAACTTTCTAAGTTCAAAATAGCCAACAAGAATTGAATAACATGTTGGTATTGCAAATAGCATTATTTAACAAAGAAGGGATAGGCTATGACTTTACACAAAAAGAAACTTGCATTAAGAATTTCTTTGTTAAAGAAAATAAAAAATATGATAGTTTTCTAGATGCACTTTATGTCTCAAATTAGGATATTCTACCTTATTTTGTTCTTATAGAATTGTTATACAAAGAGATAAAGTAGGTAGATATATATAGGTTCCCAAAAGATCCAAACTTTCACAAGTTAAAGTGGTAGAAGTTAATAAGGTTTACAAGAGAACCAAGGTTACTAACTGTAAAGGACCTAAAAAAATTTGACTACCAAAAACAAATGTTTGAGTTTTTCTTTTTATAGGAAGAGCATACATAATCTAAATCAATAGCACAAGAAAGAGAGGTAAATTAAATCAATCATTTGCAACAAAGATCATTGAGGTATGGCATGTGCAATATTAATTATGAATTCCTACATATTTAATTTGGCACATTGCTTAAGAAATTGAGAAATATGCTTATCATAGGTACTTAATGATGATATACTCTTGTTGAAGAAGTTATCTTTTGAATTATCTTTAGAAAATTTATTACAAAATGATTAATTAATAGTGTTTAGACAATGTATAATGAAATTGACAATTAACGCTTGATGATATCTTGGATAGACATTAAAACAAATGTGCACACACTCGTGAAATTATGAGTACTTGAAGCATATATTGAATATTTATTTAAATACTCATGCCTTACTAAGTTCCTAGAATATACGAGTATCAGATTGACATGTTAAACATTCTTTTTAATACTCATCTATCATATGATCATTATCCATCCCCATATTTATCTCTTGATCCATACAAGGAAAGGTAAGATTATACTTTGATGTGATTATCTATTTAACTCTTTCTCTTTGTTGAAAGCTATTTAATGAATGATTCAGAGAGAGTTGATCATTGAAATTGTCCTATGATGATTGAGCATTTCAAATCTTCAAAAATGAGCTTGGTGAGATCTCAACAAATGGTATTCTATATTATTGGTAATATCCGTCAAACACCATATTAATCTTGCCTTCAATGATGCTCTTAATTGTTGCTTGAATCTTTGAAACATAGAATCATTATATGGTCCTCACTATAGTTAAAATATTTTTTATTTTTATGGTTAGTATAATTAAAATATTTAATTAAATATTCATGTGACTATATTTGTGTGAACATATGTGTATGTGCTCGGCGTTCTTAATCTACTTGATTAAATGAGTCTATGAATTATTGATTATCTAGTTGATTACTTATGTGAGTACTCTTGTGTGTATATATGAATTATTATGTTATGTTGCATTATATTTTGTTCATATCATATTTGCATAGACCGTGCATTCAAGTCATCTTATCCTAAGTCCTTCAATTTTTTTTTTCATATTTTTTCAAATAATCTTTGAATTTTAAGGATAAATCTTCAATCACACATACTTGTACCAAACAAACTCCATTTATTTCTCAAGCTTTCTCAAGAAGCCAAGCTTGGGTTAAGTGTGATTTAAAAGTCAAAACTTACTTTTTTTAAAGAGACATAGTCGACTATATGTCTTTAGAGGGTCAACTTTAAATAGTGAAAAATTAAAATTTTGAAAACCATAGTCGACTACAGCCCATATGTAGTCTACTACGACCTTTGGTTTCTTAAATACCTTGAATTCTTCATTCATCCAAATTCACCCAATTCTCGTAGGATTTCAAGGTTCATTAAGCCCATTAAAAACCCTCAAAATCCTTACACTATAAATAGGGTGTTTTGGTTTAATTACAAATCACTCAAGACTTAGAAATCTAGTCTTACAGTGCCATAGTCGACTTTCCAAGTCTTATACTTGAGTTTGGCTCTTCATTGTCAATTATTATCTTTTCCTAGTTGATCTTCACATCAAACATTCTCTCATGGCACCACAAAAATGGTATAAGCTCATGATAACTCTATTATATAGAGTTATTTTGACACATTTTGGGGCTTAAGTAGCTAGATCTTTGATATTTTAGTTTCGAATTTTAGCATTTTAGGTGTTTTCTAATTTAAGTTGAATTATATATTGAGTAGTTAATTTAAATTATTTTAGTTTAATTTTACTTTATTTTCATTATAATTTACTTTAAGAATAGTTATTGTTGATATATCTCATTGCTTTTCTAGGATATTTGATAAGAAAGGTTCATTTGATTTAAAATTGCACAAGTATAATGAAAGCTTCATTCATACATGTTTCAATATTTTGAAGATAACTAGTGCTATAGAACTCTGTCCAATGGATGCAATTCTTGATCCATTGGAAAGTTAAAAGAAAGGGCTACAACTTTAATGTTACCACTTTGCCTAGTTTGGATTATATCGAGGAAACACTTACATTGAAAAATTCTAGACAGTTATAATTCTGCACAAGGCAACATGTTGAGTGAAGGTCACAGCCTTGAGTTACTCAAGCCTACAATGATGAAGAGAGCAAGGTCGCAGTGCTGGTGAAAAAAAAAGGCATCATATAAATTTTCGAGGCTAAAGCATCGTGGTGCTACTATAGCAAATGGGGTAGCACCCCGATGCCAAAGAACCTAAGGCTACAGTGCTAGAGAATTTTCCAAAAGTAAAAATTTGATGAGATTATAGAAATTAGGTTATTTGAAGTCTTTTTAAAGGACCATTCTCAAAGGTTTTAAAGAGGAGACAGCAAGCAACTATTATGGAGAATAGGAGTCAAGAACAAAGCAAGAAAACAAGAGAATTTGAGAGAGAATTGAGATTGCAAAGCTTCAATAATTAGTTTCTTCGTCTATTTTTGTGTTTCTCTTATTTTCTTTGACTTGGATTCATGGTTAAATTTCTTTGGATTTTGTTATTAGATATTATGAGTTAAACTATTTTTCTAGGATTGTGGTAGATTTCAACATGTAGTATGAATATTAGTTTATCTTTTATTTATTACGATAGGTATAGTTTTGTTTATTCAAATCTATTTTTAATACTTTTAATTGTCTAGTCAACAATTAACTGCTTTATGAATCTAATTAAAACTCAACCGAAATATTTTTTATTGGACTAAGATTTGAATAGTGCATGTTCACATCACTTAGGTGATTTGATTCACAATTCAGATAGACATACACTAGTTGCCATACATAGCCAAATTAAGATACTAGCTTAATGAACTTAATTTAATTAATTCACATAGACATATAATGGACTACTTAAATTAGGTATTTGTGCAAGCATCCCGACGGAGACTTTTACATAGCTAATATTAATATTCACAGACTAATCTTAATTCAAATTTTCTTTCTTTTATTTTCAAGTACTTTTGGTTAAGGTGATGAATTATTATAACTATCAATGACCTTTTAAACAATTTTAGCCTAGGAAGGTTGTTAATGATTATGAATTAGCTATTAATGGTTTAACAGCCCAAGTAGATGCTTAGTTTTAGAAAATAATTTACACTTAGGGAGCTAATGTTTTTCAAAGTCCTTTTGTTATATGTGAGCTTTGTGGAGATGGGCATTCAAGTGATTGTTCTCAAACCTATTATGAATTAATGCAATTTGATGGAAACTTCAATTGGCAGCAAAACAATTCAAACTCCAATAGCTATAACTTAGGGTGGAATCACCCAAACTTTTCATGGAGTAATGATCAGGGTGGTTACCAAAGGAGTAGATGCAGCCATCGAATAAGTTAAACCATGATTAATTCTTTGTGTCTTTCTTTAAATTTTTGCATTATCATTTATTTTTTATACTTGCTCTAGAAAAATAGATTTATATTGATTTATTATTTTTTACTTAGAAAAATATTTTACCTTTGATTTTTCATAGCTAGAATTTAACTTAAGAAAAACACTTTACTTTGGTATATCGTTTTTGTGCTTAGAAATTTATTTTGAGAAAATTATTTTTGAAGTTAGCAAATATTTTTGAGTAAAAAAGTTTTGATTTTTTTACTTAGATTTTCAAAAAAAAATGAATATATCAATTCACCCCCTCTTGAAATATTATTAATCAAGACTTCTACATTAACAAAATTGTTAAAAAAAAAACCCTTAAAGTGCTGCACTATATTCATAAAAAACAAAATGAACAATTCTATTTTGTTCCATAGCTTTTTATTCATCGATCTATATTTTACTTCTCTTGTGTCATGTTTATCTTATTATTCTCTTTGTAGCTTTCATTGCTTTAATCTTTGTTATTATTCCTATTTGTCAATAATAATAAAGAAACAAGAGCAAGAAGAAACAAAACATTCAAGACGTCATAAAGAAATAAAACAAACAAAAGCAAGAAGAAAAAATTTTAAGAAGCCATAAAGAAATAAACAAAAGCAAGCCAAAGAAAGAACATGAAAAAGCCGTAAAGAAATTAAAAAAAAAAGAGTGACAAAAATGCTATTGTTATAGAGAAAGGAACCGAAAACAACCAAAAGAAAAGGTTACCAACATACGAACAAATTCTTTCTCTTCACATTCTTTTTGCCAATTATCTTTTCTCAACTCTATAGCAAAATAAAAATTAAACAAAATATATGAAATGACAAAGGGAACTTACTTAGTTCAAACAAATTTTAGAGAGAATTTTAATACTATTCTAAATAGCAATTATTTGTAAAATTTTGCAAAGCAATTCTCTTCTATTCTAGGCTTAGAGGAATTATTTTCCTTTATTTCTTAATTCCTTGATTTGTTTTAGAGCTCTATATTATCATCAGAAGAAATTATGAGAAATAACCTTCCTCATAAGCCCAATTCAAAAATACCTTTCATTATAATTTTAATTGTTTTTGCCCAATTTTTGACATGACTTGACAACAATGTCTTTTAAGCAATTTCAGACAAATTAAATGGTCTCAGCTTCCTTTATCCCACTATCCAAACAAAAGGTCTAAAAGTAAATCCCCTTTTCTTTCTCTTGCCAAATACTGTCTATCTCACCCTTCAACTTTCTCTTGCCATTCCAAAGAGCAGAGATGACATCATAGTATGTGTTTCGGGTTTTTGGATTTATTGGTTTATATTTGTAGAATAGAACCCTAAAGTTAAAGGATTAAAATTGATTAGACATATCTATAAATTAGAAGACTATATAACTTTGGCAATTTAACCCTAGTTGCCAACAAGCAAATCAATTAGTTATTAGGCATTACAAGACTAGTTTTTAGGCATTGCCAGACTAGCTTTTAGACATTGCAAGACTTAATCATTACATCTCTAGAACTTAGGCATTGCGTATGTGGAACTTAAACATTGCATGACTGGTTTTAGGTATTTCATGACTGATTTTTAGGCATTGCATGACTTGTTTTAGGCACTGCGTGACTAGAACAAGACATAGGTATTGCATAGCTGAAGCATTACGTGATTAGGTTGTAAGCATTATGTGACTAGGTTATAGGCATTATGTGATTAGTTTTAACATTGCGTGACTTGCTCATTTCGTAAATGGTTTTTAGGGTGACTTAGGCATTTCGTGACTAAGTTATAGGCATTACGTGATTGATTTTTAGACATTATATATCTAGTTTGTAAGCATTACGTGACTAGGTTGTAAGCATTGCGCAACACGTTTTTGATAAATTGACTGATTATGACACTTATTTTCTATCAAATTTTAGCAGTGTGCCAAATGTGAAGTTTATGTTTACATATGGTGGTCATTGGGTTTATGACACTTACATTAGTGGTGATACACGAGTAAAGGTTGTTGAGAGTGATTTACCATTTTTGAGCCTGATAAAGCTAGTTGAAGATGTTGTTAAGGTAAACTCATAAAATCAGGAAATCAAGCTACATGCATTGCTGAGTCATGTCGCAAATGTTTCATGCCCAGTTATCAAGGACGATGAAAATTTAACGAGTATTCTATGAGTTGATAAGGCAATTGTAATGTTTGTGACTATTATTGAATGACATATAAATGTTATGCCACATGAACAAGCTGTCCAACATAGTAATCACCTAAACCATATTTATACTACTTCAAACTTACCACACCATGCAATCCCTAACCGACAACAATGTCAATCACCATCAACATATGCACATGAGTTTGAGCAGTTTGGTACACACATGAGCTATCTACAAATGTTGTCTGCACAATTCCAATCAAAATGTGCATCGAACCAAATACTTTGTTCTTGCCAATAAATGCAACTGTCACCCACAATTGTAGTGGGTCCATTGCCATTCTCAAATAACACTTCAAAGGCCGTGAGTGATGACAATACATCTGATTAGATGCACGATGATTGTCCAGAGGATGACATTGCTTATAGGAATGATGACAATTATGTTGGCGAGCATAATGACTGTTTTGGGGAGGACAAGGGCTTAGACAATGACATTCTAGATTACAATCATACAAATGGCAATACAGAACATGCCACAACTGTTATCTTAGAAAATGTTGAGTGAGATGAAGTGTTAATTAGAAAAAAATTCCCTTAATAGTTAAAGCAGTTCTGGTCATTAAAAACATTCCAAATCAATGACACTTTAATCCCAAGTTACGGTCATTAGAAGCATCCCAAGTCAGTAGCACTTCTTTTAAGGTATGATTAGAATAAAATTAATAAATTATTATCACGTTAGATGAAATAGATATAATTAAGACAAGCAATATCACAGAGTAATTTTTTCATAATAATCAATGTTCCTTTACAAACTTAAGTCTAAATCGAGAAAAAAAAATAAAGTTATAAACTTAAGTCTCAACACTATTAGCAAAAATCTCTTGCGCATATATTTTCCTTTAGCTTTCAATGGCATTTGTCTTCAAGGTCCGGTTGCTCGTACCAATCAGCCACTATAACAGTGATTACCCAATCCCTATAAGTGTCCCTACCTATTCCAGGGTTTCATCATTTAATTGCCAACTCATCCATGTCGAAGGTCACTTTTTACGATGCACGCGATCAAAATACCCAAACTATTGGCATTTAATAGGAAACAATGCCATTAAAGGATGCATTTGCTTCTCATGCAATCCGAACGAAATTGCATCTAGATGACCATACGAGGAGTCCACTAGTGGTATGCCTTATTTCACCAAGTTGATATGCACTAAAACTCAATAGCCATCAAAATGGCATGGCACCAAAATCGAGTCCACCTCAAGCCATAGCTTCTTCCATGACGGACTCGCATCCCTCATATAATCAAGTAGATGTTTAGGCAAAACCGCTTTCATTGGCTTGAATTTTTTATTACATAGTTAAGGGTCTATTTCATGACACGAGGCAAGCAAAATCAACTGTCAATTAAGTTATGCTCAATAGTTAAACACCATAAACTAAAATCTTAAACAAATATTTTAATAATTAAAACTCATTATAATATACTTACATAGAAAGACTAGTCAAGAATGCATATTGTCTGTTTGAAAAATGGGGAATGGTGCTTACGGCCACATTTACACATGACACTAATGCAAGCGTCAATGTGTTGGCTCTCCAACCATTCATCTCGCTTCTCCAAACACTTGAGAAATTCAAGGCTATCCTGCCCTTTGATATCCAAAATGTTAACCATACACATATAAAATACCAACGTCAAAAGATCGCTAGATTTAATAATCTTGAACCGTTAAGCCGAACATCGTGTAAAGTTTTTACTTTACCTGGCTTGCTCATTTTTCTTGAAGTGCTCGTATTTATCCTTTAACACATCATTTGCTTTGCATTGGACTAATAATGGGTTAACATATGGGCTTCAAAGGTATTTGCTGCCCATGCTCAACAGTGTATTTTCAACTAAAGGTACATGTGAAGCCTCAAGAGAATGTGTGCTTTGAGCATTTGTAGGGCCTTAGGTGGAGATGGGCTACGAGTAGGATGTTTGACCTTAGTCGAACTTGAGCTATGAAAAGTTATGTACAAGTAGGAAAAAGTGAACTCTAAGCCAAACCAATTAGCTCATTAAGATCAACCCCGTGAGCATCGCCTTCTTAGTTGTGCACACCATCTTGTTGACCAATAGACTAACTTTACACAATGAAAAAAATTAAACACATTAAAACATCAAATAAATCCTAAATACTATAAGTCACGCAATGAAAAAAGGTTGAAGGTTATACCTCAACATGGTCGAGCAATTGATGTACAATCTGGCCCTCTAACCCTTGCATCCCCTACTAGATCTCCAGCTGCATTGACTGCATCTGTAGCTGCATCTCCCACTAGATTTCCATTTGTAGTGACTAAAGGTCTTTTTTCCACTACATTCTTATCTGTTTCATCTCACGCTTTAAGCTTGTGTGCATCTAAGGATGCAACATCGAGTTGTACGTCTGATCATCATTGAATGATTGAGAAACAGAAGCCTAAAGAGTAGTAAAAGGGGCACCTACCTCCGCGTCCATGATGTTGCTCCACTTAACGGCTCCTGCTACCTTTTTCTCCTTGCACTCCATGATCTTCCTTTTTTATTGCTTGATCGAATTCTGCTTGACCCTTCAACTACCATAATGGAATTTATTGCTACCCCTGGAATAGAGGGATATCAATGTTGCTCCAATTTGCCTTCAAGTTCTTTTCCACCATTGACTCCAGGGTCCCTAATGCACGCAATTGCAACAAAACCTACATTGTTATTAAGTTGGAAGCTAGTCGACACATGACAATAAAAATAAAATAAAACAAAAACAATATGGTTTCGTTCCTCACCTTACATTCCCTCTCTAAATCAACAATCAAGTTACACAACTTATGAGCCTCTTATGTCAATGCCATTTCAACATTCTTGGATAAGTGTCTTTAGACTGGCATTGGGATCTAAACTAGCTTTGGATCTCAAACATCGTCTCCAACACCAAGAATTGCACGTCAATTGTAAAACATTATAATTATCTAATAAAATCTTATGTGAAAAGGAAAATGAAAAACCTAAAGGCATACTACTTGAATCGCCCATACAAATTTGTGGAGGTGGTAATGTTTCTTTTGATCCGATACCACTGGTGGAACTTGAAAGCCCCTTAACATGTAATCCACAATTAAACTCCATACATAGGTGCTCTATGGGAACATATTCCACCGTTCGATGTTCTCGACTAGCGACAACAGCCACGGAGTCACCACTCGTTTGTAATCTTCACCAAATAAAATATTGTTCGCAATCAAGAGCAAGGCCATCTTTGTCAAATCTCCACCTTAATCAAACTGCCTTCTTTTAACCGTATCTAACATATGTTGGAGCTTCACTTGGTTCTCAATTCCCTAGTATCACAAGTGAAGTCTTAAAGGGATAGCTTCATAAGGACTAAAAATACCAACTAGCATGAGGCCAAACTTGATTCCTATCACCAAGCAGAACTTACACTTTAAGAATCGAGCCTTGGTATTACCTATGGCAAACCATAACTCACCCTCAATGTCATTAGGTTGATTGATTCTTCACAATAGTAGATTATGCACGAGATTGGAGCAGAATAAACTCTTCTCAGATTTGACGTCCATCAACATCCAAAAGCATGTTCTTTTCATCATGTCAAACTCATTTATTTTTTGTAGAGCCTCGTGTATGATAAGCAGTTACGTCCACTTATAGTGGATGTTAATGTTGAGGTTGACGCCCCACTGGTCCCTCAACACATGAAGCAACACTTCCAAGTTCACTTACTCTGATCTGGCCATCTGCAACAGAAAACAGATAACATTTTCATTTAGCAAATATGATCAGGGAAAATTAAAAAAAAAATAATGACTAGCTTTTACTATCTTTACATACATGAAAGAAGATAATTGAAGCACGTGTGAAGCATGGATTATTAAGCAACAAAACAAATACATAATAAAGCATAAAAAGTTAAGCAAAAAAAAAAATAGAAAACAGTCACACAATCCCTTACAGAAAATAGTCTCATAGTGCCCTATAAAGCAATCACACAATACCCTATCAAGTAGTCATACAATGCCTTAAACCCAGTCATGCAATGTCCTATTAACTAGTCATGCAATGACTATCTACTAATCAGGTAATTCCTTAAAAATCAGTCACGCAATGACTAAAAACCAGTCAGACAATACCTAAAGACCAATCACGCAATGACAAAAACCAATCATGCAAAGCCTTATCAACTCGTCACACAAAGCCTAAAACCAGTCATGTCAAGCCTAACACTAGTCATCTTGCCCTATCAACCATTCATGCAAATCCTAACCCTTACTTCTAATGTCTAAAACCCCTACTTCTAATGCCTAAAACCAGTCATGCATGTCCCCTCAACATTCAAGCCAAAAGCCTCCAACACTACCAAATTCAAATTTAAATTCAATAACCTCAAACAACAACAATACGAAGAATATGCCTACATTTATACTTAAAAACTAGAAATGATGAACATGAAGAATATGCTTACCTTTCTGAATGTGGTTAAAAATAAAAAAAATACAATTTTATGGTAATTAACTGAAGCACGAAATGTGAACTTTATTTCAATTCTATAATATGACTACCTTTATACTCAAACCACTCTAAAATGATTTTATCACTAAAAATGCTCGAAAGTTGACTTATCGAGGAATGCTCTGGCAAAGATGCTTTGGACGGAGATGAATGGTCTGTTGAGGAGTACTGAGGAGTTACAAAGGTTAAAAATTTGACCCTAACAGATGGGTCGAGTTAACCCGCAGACCCAAACATATGAGTCAGTTTCATTAAAGGTAAATTTGTCCAAAATTTATTTCTCTTAGTTTAAAATAATTAAAATTATGAGGAAGGCTATTTTCGAAAACACTTTATGCATAAGGGATATTTTTGAAAAGAACCTTTATTATCCTTTCATATATCCTTACTAATTAGTATTTTACAATCTTTTCTTATAAGCTTTTATCATCATTATCGTTATTATTATTAGAAATAAATGTAAGGTGTTTAAATCCAAACTAAATCTCATATTTTATTTTCCCGACCAAACAAATAATCCATTAATCTTAGAATTCAAAATCCAATTTAGCAATAACATGTCAATGTAATGGGCAATCAAGCAATCAATTTAATGTCAAGTGTTTTTACTATCGTGCTGATTTACAAGGCGTGCCTTTACATTTGTCCCATTATTCTTCAATGAAAAGAGTTCTTCCACTTGTTTCAGTAACAAAGGCTACATAATCTTAGAATTCAAAATGCCATTTAGCAATAACATGGCAATTCAATAGACAACTTCATTATCATGATCCATAAAACCTTATGAGATAGGAGTTTACGATTTAGCACACTATTCTGATGCATGAAAATTCTTTATCTCCCAATAATAAAATTTTCAAGCAAAGGTAAAAAGATCTATACACATAAGTGACTTTCCAAGTGAGTAACGCATAGGTGATGTTCCTAGGTGTGTAATGCTCCATACATGTGACATTTCAAATGCGTAATACTCAACGACATTCTAAAGTATGTAACACACAAATGACATTTCAGGTGCATAATGTACAAGTGGTGTTTTTAAGTACATAACGCATAGGTGACATTTCCAAGTGCGCAATGCACAAATGACATTGTCAAGTGTGTAATGCTACCAATTGGATGTCCTTAACTACATAATACTGTGCAACAAAATAATAATAATAATAATAATAATGATAATAATAATAACATTTTTTTGTCTTACACCTTTAACTTTTATATACCACCATCTTTCTTTCATAATTGTTTCCATTCGTCCTAGCTATTTTTGTAATGAAAGAAAAATCTAAATGCATAAATTTGTAATTTTTTTACACTAGATGTTTCCAAGACTTTTAAGAATGTATACAAGATATGAAGCCTAAATCAAAAGCAATAAAAGTTGTAATTAAATAAGATATCGCTTTAAAGGGAAATAGGTACAAAAATGTGTTTTACAACTTTGGCACATTGGCTATTCTTTGTTTTGAAGAAGAAAAAAAATTATAAACGCATTGCCTTACATTACTTCTTCTTATTTTATGTACATAACTCAAATTGCTTCTTTTTATTTATGCATAAGAATGTTCTATAGTTAGAATTCATATGCAATGAGCAAAATGTAGACACCCCAATTTTGGCTTATTATTATTTCTTTAAGTGTTGTTTTACAGAATAAGAACAAGCATGGAAAAGTCATGTCACACAGGAAAGTGAAAGTAACTCAAAAAGAATGGTAGGGTTCACGAGTTATTTTCACGCTTGGATGTTCTTGAGTTTAGTTTGGTGGCTTAAATATGGACATAATTAATAAAACTTCTTCGTAATATTTCCTTGAAGTACATGTGCTTTACCTTTTCTTTCTTTCTGAAGAGTACATGTGACACATTGTTAAATGTCACTACTCCACTACCCAAAACTTATGTGCACTATCTAATTATGTACTCTTCCCATAACGTCCAATAAGTTGTTTTTTCCTAGTGAATGTGCTTTTCCCATAACAAGCACGTTCTTCCATATTAAAAGTGTTTCCCTAAAAGTGTTCTCCTTTTACCAACAACTTTTATAAAAATGCTTCTATTTAGTATAAATATGGGAGTTTGGCAATTTAAGAGACATAAAAAATTCATTAAAGATTACTCTCAGAACCTACTTAAAGCTTTTCTAAATATTCTTTCTACTAAGCTCTGTACATTCGTTGTGCTTTACCACCTTCTCCACTTATTACTTAATTTCTTATTCCTCATGACTTGCCATGAAAGCACTTATGTTTCAAGGGCTATTACAATCTTCCTTTTTACCACTTCTAGTGTATTTCAATTTATTTGTTACAACACGTTTTCACTCAAATAATAACGAAGGCAAGTCTTATTTACAATTTCTCACTAAAGTCACACCAAACTAGTCTGACAATGTCTCACCCTTGTCAAAGAATGCCTTGCCTTACCCACAGAACACCAATAACCATAAATTATATTCCAACTACATTGGTTAGAAACAAGTTTAACAGGTGTTTGTAAAAATCACTATAAACTTGATACTCTCACTTATTTGATGTAGAAAGAAGGAAAGAAAGGGATCTCTATTAAGTGAATTTTTGGATTCAATTATCTCATTTTCTCTAATGAAAATCCCAATTAAGGGAAGGCTAAAAAGAAAAGTGGTTTTAGTTGGGAAAGTGGTTTCACAAGATTGAGATTTGGAACTCAAGTGTTATGTTGTCTACAAGAAGTTGGATTTCTTATCTTGGTTTACCCCTACAAGTATGGAATAATACTATTTTTCATGACATTGTAAGCTTATAGGGGAGTCTTATCTATTCAGGGGATGAAACCTTAAAGATGGAATCTTTTGAAAGGGCATCCATGCTAATTGATGTTAACACTTTGCAAACAATTAATGAATGCATGCATTTGGCTCTAGGTAACAAAATCTTTTTGATAAATGTGCAAGAGTACTCCCCTAACTATGTAACTGATTTTCCTAGTTGGTCTTGATGGCAAGAAAATGTGAGTAATTTCAATTCATCATCTAAACCTCATGGTGGTAGTAATCAGAGTAATGTAAGCATGACATATAGAAAGAATGATAAGTATAACAACCAATGTATCCCTCATGAAGTTAAAGGCAAAAGGCTTATGGCAATGTCTTACAGTAAACCTTCTTCTTTGTTAAGCCTAGATAAGCTAAAAAGAATTAAAGCTTTCGATAAGAAGCCTTCATGTGGCAAGGGGCTTAAGGAAAAGATGAAGTCCTTCATAAGCCTTAAGGAAAAGATCAAGGTGAGTAGCATGAATCGAAAATCCAACTTAATCCAAGCCACTATAGTGAACCAAATGGTATTGAAGCCCATGGTTAAAATTCCTAATCAGTTAATTCCAATGTAACCTATCTAAGTCCACAAGAGTTGACAAGCCCAAGCTTGGACCACAATGGAGCAATTTTTAAGTCAAACTATGGTGAGCTTTATGTCTCATGCACAAGTCCAACTAAAATGCAGGTCGACCATTGATGCATGGGCTAAGTCAATAATGGATCTCTCTTAAAGCCCACGGTAGCCAAGGCAAATCAAACTGATGTGCAGGTTGAATATATGTGTGCAGGCCTAACCAATGCAGCATCCATTTTGAAGTCCATGCAAGTTGAGGTGGACTAAAGTCTTGAACTCAACCATGAACCTAGTGACCAACATACCTATGTCAACCTTGCTTGTGAACCCAATTATTAAGTGGTGTAAACCCAAAGGTCTATTTCCTAATGGTGTAAACCATTCAACTAAAACCCATAATTCGATCCCAAAGCAAATTTGAACACCACCACTCAGGTTCTTTTGCCTTAAATAATATTGCAACAAGAAAGATTTCTCCACCAACAAAAAGTAATGATGAAGAAAGAGCCATCCATTCAAATATGTGCTTTACATATCTAATTGAATGAGACATCCAAACTAAGGCAGCAAGATGATTCAAAAGATTAAGAAAAAACGCATAAGAAGCTTTAGTCGAAAGGCTTTCTCCCTAAATCCTCAAGGCCTTGTAGTAGATGCCTTTAAAACCAATGGAGATTTAATCAATAGGAATAAGGTGATAAAAAAGGAAGCCACTAATGTTTGGAACATATGGCTCAAAATTGCCAAAAACAACAAATTTTATAACAGATCGAGAAATTGAACAAACCCAAAACAAAGAAAAGGTAACTTTTATGGGTATTTTGCAACTTGTAACTCTTGAGTAGCAATCCACAAGTGCTTTGGTCGAGTATTACTTTCCTTTATCCTTGATTGTTGATTACTGTTATTTTATTTGTTTTGTTCTGAAAATAAAGTTGCTTCAATGATGACCTTATTTGACTTAATTGAAGGCTAATTGATTGATTGGTGGTCTTCACAGCTGTAGGTTATCTAGATTAATGCTTTGTTTGATATTTACTTAGATTGTTTTTACGAAATATATGGTATTTGGTGATTGCTTGTTGTTATTGTTAAACATATGGTATTTGTGGTGTCTTATTGCTAGTTTCTACTACAATTATTACCACTTGCTCACAATGTGAATTTTATCTCGGAATTTCCATGAATTGGGAATACAAGACCAACTAGTTATGTTGTGGTGTATGCTACAGTAAGTCTAACCTTATTGTAAGGTCAATAAATAAAATTTTTAAAAAATAATAAAAACCTGTTTAACAGGTTACAGGTAAATAATATATATAATTTTAAATTTATTCATTTTAGGATAACAATGTAAATAATTTTTAAATTTATTTAAAAGTTATTTAAGTTTTAATTTTATTTTGTTTTTAACTTTAAACTATAAGAATATTATTCCTTTTTAATATTAAAATTATATTTAATTAATTAATGTAATAAAAATTATTATTATCACTTGTTACGTTAACTCTCACATATTTACGTTAAGATTTTAATTTTTTATTCCACTTTTATAAGATTTTACATTAATTCTTACAACTTTACGTCAAACCTTTTCAATAGTAACTTTTAACTATAATTATCTCTATCTTTATTATTTTTTATTTAAAATAAAAATTTGAATATCGTTGCAAATATAAATACTTATTTTTTATTAAAATTAGACTTTTTTATTTAATTAACTTATTACGTTAACTCTCATACATTAACGTTAAGATTTAAAATTTAGTTATTTCACCTTTATAAGTTTTTATGTCAATTATTATAGTTTTACGTCAAGATTTTCTATGTAATTTTAAGCTATAATTATTTTTATTTAAAAATTAATATTTATATATCGTTAAACACATTTAGCCGAAGTAATATATATTTAAATATTTATTTTTTACTAAAATTAGAATTTTTTTACTCAATTGACTTGTTACGTTAACTCTCATATATTTATATTAAGATTTAAAATTTAATTATTCCACCTTTATAAGTTTTTACATCAACTATTACAGTTTTACGTCAAAATTTATTTGTACCAATTTTGAACTATAATTATTTCTATTATTATTATTTTTTATTTAAAAAATAAAATTTATATATCGTTAAATACTTTTAGTCTAAGAATATATATTTAAATATTTATTTTTTACTAAAATTAGATTTTTTTTTTACTTAATGACTTATTACATTAACTCTCACACGTTTACATTAAAATTTAAAATTTAGCTATTCTACTTTTATAAGTTTTTACGTCAATTCTTACAATTTTACATTAAGACTTATCTATGTCAATTTTATACTATAATTATTTTTATCTTTATTATTTTTATTTAAAAAATAAAATTTATATATCGTTACATACTTTTAGCTCGATAATATAAATATAAATACTTATTTTTCATTAAAATTAGACTTTTTTACTTAATTAACTTATTACGTTAACTCTTACATATTTACGTTAAAATTTAAAATTTATTTATTTTACCTTTATAAGTTTTTACGTCAATTCTTACAGTTTTACGTCAAGACTTATCTATGTCAATTTTAAACTATAATTATTTTTATCCTTATTATTTTTATTTAAAAATTAAAATTTATATATTGTTAAATACTTTTATTTCAAGAATATAAATTTAAATATTTATTTTTCAATAAAATTAAATTTTTTTACTTAATTGACTTGCTACGTTAACTCTCATACATTTATCTTAGATTTAAAATTTAATTATTTCATCTTTATAAGTTTTTACGTTAATTCTTATAATTTTACGTCAAGATTTTTCAACGTCCATTTTAAACTATAATTATTTTAATTCTTATTATTCTTTATTTAAAAATTAAAATTTGTATATCGTTAAACACTTTTAGTCTGAAAATATAAATTTAAATATTTATTTTTTACTAAAATTAGATTTTTTTTTTACTTAATTGATTTGTTACATTAATTCTCACACGTTTATGTTAAGATTTAAAATTTAGTTATTCCACTTTTATAAGTTTTTTACATTAATTCTCACAGTTTTACGTTAAGACTTATCTATGTCAATTTTAAACTATAATTATTTTTATCCTTATTATTTTTATTTAAAAATTAAAATTTGTATATTGTTATATACTTCTAACTTGATAATATAAATATAAATGATTATTTTTTATTAAAATTAAAATTTTTTACTTAATTAACTTATTACGTTAACTCTCACACATTTACGTTAAATTTTAAAATTTAGTTAATTTACCGTTATAAGTTTTTATGTCAATTCTTATAATTTTATATCAAGGCTTTTTTATGTCAATTTTGAACAATAAATATTTTTACTCTTATTATTCTTTATTTAAAAGTAAAAATTTGAATATCATTACATACTTTCAGTCTGATAATATAATAAATGTTTATATTTTTATTAAAATTAAATTTTTTTACTTAATTAATTTATTACATTAACTTTCAAATATTTACATTAAGATTTAAAATTTAGTTATTTCACCTTTATAAGTTTTTACATCAATTTTTATAGTTTTACTTCAAGGCTTATATATGTCAATATTGAACTATAATTTTTTTATTATTATTCTTTATTTAAAAATTAAAATTTATATATCGTTAACCACTTTTAGCACAAAAATATAAATTTAAATTTTTTTTCCATTAAAATTAGATTTTTTTACTTAATTGACATATTACATTAACTCTCACACATTTACGTTAAGATTTAAAATTTAATTATTTCATCTTTATAAGTTTTTACGTCAATTGTTACAGTTTTACGTCAAAACTTAAAAATTAAAATTTGTATATCGTTAAACACATTTAGTTCGAGAATATAAATTTAAATATTTATTTTTCACTAAAGTTAGATTTTTTTTACTTAATTGACTTGTTACATTAACTTTCACGCATTTACGTTAAGATTTAAAATTTAGTTATTCCACATTTATAAGTTTTTAAATCAATTCTTATAGTTTAACGTTGAGGCTTTTCTATGTTAATTTTCAACTATAATTATTTTTATCTTTATTATTTTTTATTTAAAAATTAAAATTTATATATTGTTAAATACTTTTAATTCCAGAATATAAATATAAATGTTTATTTTTTACTAAAATTAGAGTTTTTTACTTAATTGACTTGTTATGTTAACTTTCACATATTTACATTAAGATTTAAAATTTATTTATTTAACTTTTATAAGTTTTTACGTCTAGGCTTATTTTTATCAATTTTGAACTATAATTATTTTATTATTTTTATTTTTATTTAAAAATTAAAATTTATATATCGTTAAACAATTTTAGTTTGAGAATATAAGTTTAAATATTTATTTTTTATTAAAATTAAATTTTTTAATTGACTTGTTACATTAACTTTTATTCATTTATGTTAAGATTTTAAATTTAGTTATTCTACCTTTACGAGTTTTTATGTCAATTCTTATTGTTTTACGTTAAAGATTTTTAATCATAACTTTTAAAAACTTTATGTCTACGTTTTTTAATGACAATTTTAAATTGCATATGTTTTTATTTTTATTATTATATATTTTTAATTTTGACTTTTTGATTTATTATAATGATAATGCTATTTATAATATGAAATTTCAACCAATAATAAAAGAAATGCAAATAAATTATTTCTATTAATAAGGCATAAAAAGAGTCCATAAAAAAGAAAAGTTTTTGTTTACCAGTTAAATTGGTTTACTAGTTTCTTTATAGATTTTAAATCAATCACTATAATTTAATCTTATAGATCTGATGACCTTACTGTAAAATTTGCCGTTGTGATGGAGTTTTGGGGAGACTCAAAGGGCTATCTTGTAGGCATATTTTTTGGTCCCCAAAGTGTGCAAGACTCTAAAGCAATCTTTTGGTAATGTAATGTTGACCAAAGGCCATAAGACAAATGGAATATTTTTTACAAGTTAGACGCACTCCTGTGATCACTTGGGATGTTATTGTTGTTGACATCTCGTGAGAAAGAAACTCTTTCGCTGATGGTCTAACGAAATATGGTATTTGATCATTTCATCTTGTTTGGCTTGCATCTTGTTATTATGTGTAATTTTATATATAAAGATTTTGAGGTACGAAAACTAGATTGTACCATTATTAGGGAATAATTATAGCGGCCAAATCCTGAATCATATAATTTAAAACTTGTTCGATTCAATTTAATGTAATAAACTTTGTTCGATGGCGGGAAAGTTAAGGGAAAAGGAAAAAGGCCAATTTGTTTTTGCTTGATGAATAAAGGTGATGCGAGTTAATGAAAAGTTAGAAATGGAAATGGAGTTGCTCAAGTTGTCCAAATTCAAGCTCCAGCTTCGAGCTCTCGTCACCGAATCTCGCGATCTCAGAGTAAGGCCTTGTGTTTTTTCTTCCAGTTTTCCATCGCCATTGCAGTTCTCTCTCTCTCTCGTTCATGTTCTTAATATTTTTTTAATAGGAGAGAGAACGTTGCGCAACCGAGCAAATCGATCTCTTAATCCAGGTTAAATTTCATGTTACAATTTCTTGATTTCTTTTTTTAAAAAATAAAAATAAAAATATTCTTTGCCCGGAAAACTGATACCTGGCGTTTGGACGCAGAAACAAAAGCAAACCGAGGAGGAATACAGTAGAAGGATACAAGAATTGCAAGTCGAATTAGCTTCATCTAATGAATCACAGCAAAAACTTGAAAGAAAGGTTAGCCAAGTTCGTTTCGCGCCTTCTTCTAGATGCTCGTGAAAATGCTTCTTTGTTAGAGGTTGAAATAGATGCTGTTGCTGCAGGTGAGTTACCTTCAAAACGACAACGCTTTGCTTGAAAACAAGCAAAAAGAGTTACAAGGGACCATCCAGAGCCTGCTTCAGTCCAGGGATAGTTTTGTTAATGCTTACCAGGTTCGTGTTTGTTAATTCGTTATAATTTTTGTGAAGTAAATTGATATTGCAATGACCAAATTGATGCCCGAGCACAAAGAATCGATACTCTGTAATGCCTTAATCGTTTTTTGTTTATATCATTTCAGAGTTTAGCTCATAGTGTTCGTTATTGCTATTTTTGAGCTTAAGTTTTGTATGAGATAGTTATATTGTTTTGAAGACTTAATCATGTCAAGAAAACGTATTCAACTTATATATTATTCATCAGCTTAACTTTTATGTGCAGGAATCTACTTGTGAAATGAAACAGTCAATTGAAGCTAGAGATAGAAAACTTACTGTCCTGTCTGAGAAAATAAACTCTCATTTATTGCTATTTGATTCAATAGAAAAGGAGGCATTCTCTGTGAAGCAAGTTGTGGATAATGTGCAAAGAATTGTGAGTGAAAAAGAGGAAGTAGGCATGTAACTGTTTAATCTATTTCCTTTTTCATAACTACCCTCATCTTGTACAATGACATGCTCAATGGTTATTCTGAGGTTGCAGTTCTTGTATTCTTCTAACACTGTTTGCTGTGTTTAGTGTCTGGATTAAGGAGAAAAATGGATCAGGTCTCTGCATTTGAAAAAGCATTTGTTGGTAATTTCGAGTTCTTATTTACCTGCTTTATTCAGCCCATCACTTTGGAGTATGAAAACCTATGTTTCTTTGACTCTTCCTTTTTTCTATAGTACCCATGTCGATCACATATCCAACACTATTAAGTAGGCATGGGTTTTGGGAGTATGCAGGAAAAACTAGAGAAGATAGGATGTGTCTGTGTTGGACACATACCTATTTCCAACACTTACTCCTTGGGAAAATAGAAGAAATCATGCCCAAATCTTTCTTGTCTTGGAGACCTATGTGAGTCATGAATTGATCTGTACTATTTTCTTATCACTTCCAAGGAAAAGGGGAGGAGGTTGCATTATATATGTTATTAATAACTTGGGTGCTCTAGTACTCTCAAATTATATTTGTTCAAAATCCAATCATTCCTGATACAACACAAAAGACAAATTATGCAATCAACAAGAATCATTACCTTCTTTATTGTCTATTTGAACTGGATTTACTTTTAATTTTTGCAGAAAAGATCCATGACTTAGAAAATAGACTGAAAAATGATGAATATGGGTTTCAAAGAAAGAATAAAATTATTTCAGAGCTAGAAGCGCAGTTGGAAGTAGCAAATATTAGTGACTGCAGCCGAGCTCAAATTGAAGAGATATCCACACAAGTCTTGAAGATAAATGCATCATTTTTTTTTTGTTTCAGAAGAATTAACTTGCGATTTCAACTAAAGAAATTTCTCATCATTGTGTTTCCTTAGACAACCATACCTTCAGAAAACCATATCAGCGAAAGACACAGTCATACAGAATCTCATAGCTCAAAAAGAGGTATCAATTTTATGCTGTGAATTGTTCAATTGACATCCTTCTCTGTGTGAATTTGTTCTAAACTTCTCCAGATGGTTTTATAATCAGGCATTGCATTTTGAGGTGACAAGTTTAGCAAATATATTACAGAAGATTCAGAATGCTGTTGCAAATATGAATGAAGAGGTAAGAAGACTTAATTTGACTTTTAGCATATTGTTCCCAAAGCTGAAACAAGAAATGGACTTTATTCTTAAGTCTTAACCGTTTAATAAGCTATCTAACATCATAGCTAGTGCTGTAAAATATAGAGAAATACCTTACTGATGAAATCTATTGGATTTGTCTAAAAACATTTGCCTTTAGTGTAATAACCTCTTGCCATGGGAAGAAGGAGCCTTTTATATTTTGATGGTGGCTTGTAAACTTCTCTTCGTGTTAATATCCAACTGACCATTTTAAAGTTATAATCTTTGAGACTTGGTTCTGGGATTCTTCCAGTGAACCTATAAATTGAATAGTTTAATCAGCAACTTGACCAATTTGAGCCTCTTTTCTCATCTGACAACTTTTTCCTTGTGAGTCTTTGTGTCGAGTACTTTGTTTCTCCTTAGAAAGAAAGGAAAAAGAAGCAAAAGATTAAACTTTCAAAATAGCTTGATCTATCACCCATTTGTGTTTTCTATCTGAGATGTTATTGATTTATGTGGCAGGATAGAAGGGTCTTCTCCTTGATGCTAGAAACTCAAGAAGAGTGTAAAATGGTTACACCAAAGGAAGATAACCGGTATAATGAATTACATAAAATGAACATCTTTCCTGAAATTGGGCATACCTCTCCAAATTTAAATATATTAGTATGTGCTCTGATAGAAGACAAATTTATTACAGAAAAAAATGTTTTTCATAATTTACATGTACATTTATCTCAAAATTTGTATGCACTGGATTGTCAGGTCTTTCTGATCAAGCTTTTCTATGAACTAGAAAAGTATTTTATGCACATTATATGTGATATGCCTCCTGATAGGTCTAGACAATTCTTTACATGTCTACACTCTACAACCTACATGGATGCATATGCATGTATATGCATACCGGTTTTATGCTTCCCATGAGTTGTTGAGTTTTTACTGTTTGGGTTCGTTCAAGATAGACTGTAAAGGCAAAATGACATCCATATTGGAGTGGGAAAAAAATGATATTAGCAATGAATTTTCTTTTTCTTTGCTACCTTGTTCTTAGTTATTTGTATTGTAATTGGCCCACCAGGATTCGAGATACAGTTAGAGACAGTGCTGAACAATCTCCTTATAAGCCTTGCTGCATGGATGCTGCAGAGAATAGAGGTATTGATCTGTCACCCATTTGACTTTTTCATCCCTCCAACATAAATGCGGTAAGACTTCGTCATAAAAGGACTGATTATGTCGGGAGATAATTTATCCGTCTTGTGTCCATGGAGAATGCATCTCTGAAAGAGAATTTAACATATATGGAGAGGTCAATTTAAGCTTGCTAGTCACAAAAGTAGGGAAAGAGTTTCTACAGGTTAAACCTGGCAATTTTAGATACGATATGCTAACACCACATAGTAAGATACAGGGTTAAACAGGTTTGGATTTAGCCTTAACGTGTTTCGTATCTAATCATGTCTGACACATTTAAGACACGAAAAGTTGCGTGTCTTAACATTTCAGACACAAGTAACACGTTTAAACACGTTTAATTACTCGTGTTAATTATGTTATCATGGTTAAATGTATAAACATGTTTAATCGTATTATCGTGTTTAACGTGTATATGTGACACATTTATCAACTTATTAAACATTAATTGGCAAAAACTATGTTAGCCTTACTTAAATAATTTTGAACAATTATTTTAATAAATTTTTTAAATTTTATAAAGATAATAATGTAATTATGCCATACCCAAACCCTAATTTTGAATTTTTGTTTTGTTATATTTTATGTTGTTATTATGTTGTTTTGTTATAATTATTTTTATAATTATTGATTTTAAATTTAAATGATAAAATTATATTTAACTGTAAATATTTTTATTTAATCATGTTAATCTTGTTATTAATCGTGTCATGTCGTATATTAAGACGTTTAACAAACATGTTAATCGTGTTGCGTCGTATTATACGGTTATCAAATATATACGTGTATATGTTTCAAATTTAAGATACGAGTATTATTCGTGTTGTGTTCATGTTTAACCTTAACGTGTTTCGTGTTTAATTGTGTCTAACACGTTTAAGACACGAAAACACGAATTGCTAGGTCTACTACAGGTGGTGTTCCACAAGCTTGCTATGTTTCTCTGCTTCTTTCTTTCATGGGTTTTTAATCGCTGTGCGGTTGCTTCAATTACATGTAATGCAGTGACCTATATTTTTAGTTCCATTCTATAGCAAAAGCAATTGTCATTGTTAATCCATCTGAGAATGAGAAAATTTTGTTTCCCCATATCTGCATTATTTTGATCTCTTTATATGGGTGGCAAGCATGATTTCATTGATTGTTGAAGCAACCCTTTTCTTTTTGGGATTTGTAATTCAGCTTTGCAGCTATCTCGGGGGTATAATTCAACTGGCAACCACTGGCAAGCAAACAATGCTTCCAATTCTTGTGTTTCAGAGGCAAGTTATGTTGTTCTAAATATTAACAAAAAAAAACATTCAAAATATTGGCAGTTGTTAAAGCAAGAAACATGATTCTTTTTGCAATGATGTGTTCAGTCTGCCTGTTCTCCACTGTCAGCTTGCTCTGAATCGCAACCACGTGCTAATGTTGTGAGTATCTCTGTAAATGAAAGAAATGTATGTGATACATATATCTTAGAGCCAACTAGTTGTTTGATTAATAAAGGAGTTTTCCTTTTATTTTTTCTAATGTATATGATAAGTTTGCTTAAGGAATTTCATTCCATATCCATAGGAATGCCAAAGAGTTGAAAATTTCCATAACACCTCATGCCTGTACATTTGGTATTTTTTTTCTATTAATTTTTTTTTTATTTATATGTATAGGACTACTGCGCAATATCAGTACAGCAACTTGATTTAGAGTGCTCAACTACCCAGGCAGAAACATCCAAAGATGCAGGTTAAAATCTAGTTTAGCATTATTTGTCATTTCTGGATGGTGGCCATTTTGAACATTATTCTCATGCCTAGGTATTTCTGTTTGAATTCAGATACAGAAGCATGATTATATAAGGAGCGCACCGTGATTGCTGCAAAGCCTAACTTGAATTATGTGTAGTGATTGGGAACTTTTGTTTGTTGAAGTTTGAATTGTGATGATATTTCTTTCTACTTTTGCTAATGCCATGATTGTACATATTCTGCCGATCTCGATATTTACACCATGATCATACCTGTTTCTTTCCACTTTTGTGAATCCCATGATATCAATGCTGTTGAGATGTAAATTGCCCATTTTGGAATTTTGGTGTGACGGGGTGGGCAATCCCAAAGGAGAGAAAAGGAAACAGAGGGGAAAGAAAATTATAGTAGGTTGGTCATATGATTATTTCAAGCTGATGCTAGTGTGACGAGGAAAGGTCCACTCTTCCCACATCGGGCAGGAACAGGTAGGTCCTGG
>NW_018397266.1:6808299-6834278 GCF_002168275.2 Theobroma umbraticum
CATTGTCCTAAGAGCATGAAAAAGAAGTCAAGAATTCCGATGCCGAGTGGAAATGGAATAAATCCATTTGGTGGCACAACAAGGAGCTGCGAGCTGCTGGGTAACTCATTTTTAACTCATTTTTTGTTCTTTGTTTTTGTAGAACATTTATTTCCATGTTAGAATACCAATACACTTGCTTGTGTTGCGGGTCCTAAGAGAGAGAAACAAGGACGAAATATATGGAAAAGCTGGTCATGGGGACTATATTGAAGTTGCACCTTGTTCCTGTTGGGCCTACTGCGGATGTGGCTTCACCTCAACGGCACGATTATTGACCTCATTAAATAGTCCCTACGAAATTCGCCGTCAATTCTTCCCATATCTGCTCCTTCATCTCTCCCATCTGGACACAGGAGAATTCGTAAAGTAAACGCCACAAAGTTGGTTGAGATTTGAGAACCCATAAACAAATATATAAGTAATCGAAGTCAATTAATTGGAATTTGTGTTCCTATTAATGAAAGTCTTGTCTACGCATAAATACTCCCTCCAATCTCAACAATACCAACCTCCCTCCTTCTCTCTCTCTCCCTCCATTGTTTTTATTGTCTTAATATCTTTCTCTATATAGAAGGAAGTCTTAACTGGGCTTTCACACTTGGTCATTGTGGAGGCTTCAAAAAGGGGCTGTAAAGTTTGAACAAGACTTTTAACAGGATTCTCAAATTTTGTCATGCGATCCTTAAGAGGAGAGGAGTTGTGATGTGTTTAGTGAGTGAGTTGCATGATGAAGAGGACACAAAAAGTCAGATGGAGAGTCCCCTAGTAGCATGATGAAGCATAAAATGATAATCAATCTCAATATGTTTGATATACTCATAACACAAATCATTATGAGTAATCTGAATAATGCTTCAATTACCACAATAAAGTGTGTGATGCCCATATATTTTGTAATCGATAAAGCCAAAGAAATTTCCATTATTATGTTAATATTTGTGTTAATAATGGTTTAGGTGTGATAAGAGATTTCTTGGTTCACTTAACATTAATCACATAATAAGCTAAGCGTAGGTTTACAAATCACTTATTTAATCTCAAATCCCATGCTGGGAAATACCAAACATGATTTGAAAAAAGATTTAATTCCCTAGAGAAGTTAATAACGGTTGAAGCAAAAATTGGTAAATAAAGCTACTCTAAGCATTTCCAAAGAATTTGATTAAAGAGAATTTGTAGTAATAGAGATGACAATGAATACTTTATAATGGGATACTTTGCATTACTCGAAACGATCAAGTAGAATTAAAGTATTTTATAATTGAGTTTAAGTAGGATTTGGATAATAAATCTACTATCCATCGGAGGACAAGGTAGGATATAAGTAGTAATCATAAAATGCTATCAAAATCAAATTATAAATAATATTTTTAATATTAAGTTTTAGTTTAATATATTTTTTAACAAATTACTTATAATTAATATAATACTTATGAAAATTCATTAATTGTATATGATTTTAGATTTTAATTTATTTTTTATGTGTTAACTTTAATCTATAAATTAAATTTCATCAAGAATATATATAAAAAGTTGATTCTAAATTTATTTTTAATTCCAGATAAGCGTTTGAGTTTGTACATTTTACAAGTATTAGTAGTTAGGTGCGAAAAATAAGTGTTGAATTTTAATCAAATTTAAGTAAAATATAAAAAATTATATTTTAATCCAAACTCAGATCCAAATAGTTAAAATTTAAGAGTATTTTTTGTCCTATAAGGTTAGGATGTAGTAATGGTAGCGTTTCAGGAAGGAACAAAAGAAAAAGGAAAGCGGGAGGCAGCAGCCACCAAACACGCCTTGGACGGACTCAGAATACTCTGATGGTTTGCTTAATTATTTTACTCGCATTTAAGGAAGCCTTGTGCAAGGCGCGCACCAGTAATAATGATTGCTTTCGTCAAAGCTTTGAAAACAAAATCCGCGCGGGCATGGGCTTCTGCTCATGACGTGATTCCCCCATATTAATTACGGTATAACACAGCTTATAACCCATTTAAATGATTAACATGATTAAATTTTTAAAAACAATTAAATTAAAATGCATATAAATAAAATATAAAGCCATGTTTCAAACTTAAAATTAATAATTATAAAAAACTATAACAAAACAATAATATCCATCAATCATGTGAAAAGTCTTCAAATAAATAGTTAAATAATTAACATTGATGTTATAAACAAATAACAAGCGTATACGTTAATATGATTAATTAAACAAACAATAAATGGGTAAAAGGTTATATAAGTAAAGGGCAACCTAATAAACTAAGCGTGTTAATTAGGTTAAACGGTTTGATATTTTTTAAAGTATAAAATTTATAAGTATTTGAACATGTTAGACATGATTAATACACAATTATATTAAACTCAAATCCACTTTAAATTTTAATGTGTATTGTGTCGTATTTACTTGTGTTATACAAAATGATTGAAATAAATATGGCAGAACATAAGGGCGTGTGGTGCGTGCAACCAAATTCCTAGTGCCATTATTTTAATTAGCCAAGCTGTTGCCATCCCCTGATTTGGATGGACATTTTCTTGAGGGAACCTTTCGCTGATTCGTTCATATAATATAAATAGTCGTCTTCAAACGGGTCCCGTTGCCAATTCATTGTATATTCATGCACCCATGGGCTACACCTATTTTTTTTATTTTTCCTGTCCACAGATTTATATGTACATACCCACCAACACCTTGATTCATCTGATCTTTATACCAGGACTACATCTTTTCCATCTTTTGCTTGTAAGGGATGATTTTTTTTTATATTTATTTGAAAATTTGTTGTTATTTTATCTTTTGAATTGTAAATATAAGTTTTTGACAAGTTGTAAGTTTTCATTTTTTATTAATATGAGATGAAATATATCAAGATCAAAATAGATTTGGATCAGTAAATAAAAGCTTTTTTTTTTACTTAATAGGTATGTTTTTTCATTGAAAAGTGTGAATCCATGTATCCAAATGAAAAGAAGGAAACCCTTATGGCAAACTAAGCTTAATTAATTATAAAATTCTCTCTCTCTCCTTCTTTTTGATCTAAAAAGGTTAGGATAATTATATGATTTAATCTCCAAAATTAAGTTAAGATATATCACATCCTACAAAGATAAGAATTGTATTAATCCGAAATGACTTGACAATTTAATGTATCTCTCATCTTTGGTATTTTCTCTTTGATAATAAAGCTCATGCTAAGAGGTTGTACGCCAAAGCGCTTTGTCAGCGTCTGAAAGGAGAAAAAAACTAGACAAAAAATAAAAAATGCAGTACCATTTAGGTAGTTTGCTTTGCCATTTTCTTGGTACAACTATTTTGGTAGGTTTGGTGAAACAAAAACTAGTACCAAAACAATTTCAGCCAGTGCTCCACCTTCATTTATTTACATATTCTTTTCACATCACAACATGGAGTGCAAGGAAATATCTTCTGGTGCTGTGCTACATTAATTGTTTTATCCAAATCCCACCTCCCAATCTTACCATTCAAGCTGCGGTCCAAGGTTAAACCGGGAACAAATTAACTCAGGTTAGACAGGAAACTAAGATTATCACGTAGGAACCAATCATTAACAACAAAATCAACAGGGACAGGCAGAAATGGTGTCGCTGAGGCTGAGGCTGAGGCTGAGGCTGACGTGTCTGGGGTGAAGTTTAGTTACTGTAAATTTCACCTCTTGCGTTAGCCCTGCAATCCGAGAACCATCAATTCAATTACGTTCCGGCTTTTATTTCTCAGTAGTCAATTCAACGCAGTACGTAACCATCAACAGCGATGGACGTTGACGTCAGCTGTTTCGGCTTCGACGCCAGCCATTGACATTGTGAGTTGTGAGTATATCTGTAATCAAGTTGCTTTGTAATTTACACGCCATTGAACGAAGATTTACCTCCAAACATATTGCCAGACAAAATCTTTTGGAAAGGACTGGTTTTTCCTTCACATGCAAAAATCCAAAAAAAAAAAAAAACCGAAAACTCAAACGTGAGTTAGACAAAGTGGGGGTTCGGCGAACGAACAACAAAGCAACAACCGAGGCGTGGCCAAACAATTAGCAGGTCCACGAAACTCTATCTGTGCCAGGCTTCCCACACGTTCGCCTAATCACACTGTGCCACCTGGCATGATGATGGTGGGACCTACAGAAACATTGCAGCAGAAGATGGACTAATAATTCTAAAAAGGAGAAATAATAATAATAATAATAATAATAATATAGTAATAATAGCAAGGAGGAGGGGAGATGCCTTACGCAGGCTGCAACAACTGCCGTCGCTAGCGTGAGATGAGACCCTTTACCCATTTCCCTCTTGCATAAGAGTAATCTGAAAGAAACCACAAAAGCAAAAATAATATGAATTTTTGAGTTCTTTATTAATTAATTAATAATAATACTACTCTCCCTCCAAAAGGAAAAAAAAAATGGTAGTTTTCGTTTGCGGTTGTAAATGTGATTGTTGTTGTTGTTGATGATGATGATGTTGCTGTTCCTCTTTGTTTAACTTTCTCTTCTCTCTAAAAATCTCCGCTCCCTCCTCCATTCTGTCTTTTGTTTTGCCTTTTCGAGGATGGTGATATCACAGGGAGTTGAATTGATCTGTTAAGAAAGAGAAGGGAAGAGAGAGATGGGTGCCTGCGCGTCAAGACCTGAAGGCTGTGTTGGCCCAAAATTAAGGTCTTCGAAGAAGAAGAACCGTAAAAGAAGGAAAAGCTGCTTGAAGAAACGAGTGCCTTCTCGGTTATCTGAGGCATCCTCCGATAAGGTTGATAGGCCTGCTCCACCTGATCATCACTCTTCCTTCACCAACCCAACTTTTCAAGGTGTTTTCCTCCCCTTCTCTCTCTCTATCATCAAAACTTAGTCTTTTGGGTTTTTGATTTGATTTAGCCTTGTGTTTTGCAATGTGATCACGGATTTTCATTTTCTGGTTGATTTCCTTGATGGGTTCTGACTGCTGCGCGGTTTTTGGTAAATGCATGGAAGGTTCTCTGTGGTTAAGAGTCTGATTCTGGTTTATATGTGACCGGGAAATGCATGCCTGTATTATAGGTTAAAGGCATCTATAACGGTAGCTATTTGTTTTTACCAAGGTGAAACTTTTAGTGGTAAATGTGGTACCTACTCTTTCTATGATTGATAACCTGAAGCTTTTGTCTGAGCATATCCCCAAATACTGGGATTTTTATACAGATTGTTTGTAGATGATCAAAGTGAATGTAGGTTGATAGAGGAGAACTTTTACCGTAACCAAATTTGACGCCAGAGTTCTGGTGGAATTAACTTCCTCCCTATGCGCCAGCGCAGCATAGAGTATACAAAGATACTAATAAAAAAACAGAATTACGAACTTTCAACTGTTAATTTTTCTTAATCCTAGAAGTAGTTTAATCCATTAAAGATCTTAATTTGCCTTTCTATTAAGCTTTAGCAGACTGGGGATTAGTCTGTGGCAGATGCATCTGAGCTGGTTGGAGTTTGATTGAGTTGGAGCTAGCTGCTGCGGTGCACTCATTGGTGGTTTCAAGACTACACTGATGTTGCTAAGATTATTATTACGATTTGATATAATGAACAGTTTTCTTCTAGGTTCAAAGTTGGGTCTAGAGATTTGATGAAGTTAATTTCCTGATGTGCCTTGAATGAGGTGTAACTTATAAGCTTATGAAGATAACTATGTCACTATTTGCATTTTCCATCGTCCTGTTCAGTTAACAGCATAGGTGTTCAGATGGGAATTGTTGACCGTGGAACAAAGAAAAAGAATGAAATATTGGACACCTTTTTTTGTTTTTCCCCCTCCAACTTCCCTTCTTCATTACTTTGCTTCAATGCTGATTCTATATCATACGCTACAGTTTTATCCATAAAAAAGCCGTCACATCTGATCACCTTTTTTTGTTTATATGTTACCAGACTTCTGTTTTTTAGAGTTTTGAAGATGGTAATGCATATAGAATCTACAGTTTCTGATGCCTGCTTTTTGTATGTATGTGGTCATCAATTTTGTAATTTAGAATCCTACTTGTTCAAGCATAATGGATAATGCTGCATATTTGCTTGATTTGCTTATTGATAAGAGTGAGGAACAATGGTGTAAATTAATCTCTATGTGTTAAGATTATGTTTGTGTGCTGTGAATTACTTGTTAAATTAGTCAAAATTTTCCTTTGGTTAATAGATATACTACTCTGGTTCTTCATTGATCACTTTCTGTGATTTATCTTTTTTCCTCCAGCAGATTTTCCTTTTATCTTTTATTTCTTAATATATATAACTAACTTCGAATCTATGTTCAATTTTTCTCCTGATTCAAGCCTCTACACATTACCTTTTAAAATCTGGCATTTTCTAAGTTGGCACTTGGAAGCCAAAAAGTTGCTCCAGAACGTAATTTGGGACCATGATAGGGTAATGATCCTGTTTTTATATGTCAGGACAATAATTATCCCTGATTTATGATTCCCTTGTTCAGTTTGTCATGTTAACAAAGTTATGTCTAAGTATGGGCATTGTTACAGCTTTTCAGCTAGAACAAGTTTGTTTTAGTTATAGCTGAATAGCTCTGATGTTTTTATGATGTGATGTTGGCAGGAAGCATCGACGAGTGGTTTGATCCGGTTGCAGTATTTGACTCTGACTGTGATGAGGAGTTTGAAAGTGTTCAGGAGGGTATGATATTTAGAAATGTTACTCAGACATCCTTCATTGAAACTTACTTTTCTTTTACTCGAAGATTATCTGAAATGGTACCATTGACTGCATATGCATCCATATGTGCAGATGTGCTATCTTTAAATGGTCTTGAAGGTGTATCTATATCCAGTATTTCATCTCTAAAAGATGCTAATTGTGGAGAACATTCTCCTTTAGCTGATCAGATGCAGAAACCAGGGGATTTATCAGCTGGAAATTCTACATGCAACTCTGTTAGTCAGGTCACTAGAAATTCAAATAGTCAGGTCTTGAATTCAGAGGATGTTAATTCCCAATCAAAATCTGATGGGCCTTCAAATGAAGCAAAGCAACCTGTATTCCTTGATGATATTGCCTCCTCTGTGGATGAAGGTTCTGGAAAGGAGGAAGGGTTGTTGGATAACTGTGGCATTCTTCCAAGCAATTGTTTACCTTGTCTTGCATCTACTGTTCCATCAGTTGAAAAGAGAAGGTCACTCAGCTCTAGCCCACCAAGTGCAAGGAAAAAGAATGCCTTAAAACTTCCATTTAAGTGGAGAGAAGGGCATCCCAATGCGACCTTATGTGAGTATCTATGATATCCATTGACCTTTCTAATCTGCTGGATATAAACTAGAAAGTTCACCCATACCGTGGTCAACATCATCATCTTTATCATAAATTTGTTGAAGAGTCTTATTATGAGAATGCTAAATCCATGTGAAGTGGTCTTCAGTTGAGGTGGGATGAGTTTTAATCTTGTAGGAGCTCTGATTAGATTTATCTCTTCAGACTTGAGCAAAGATATTAGAATAGTTTTCTCACAGAATCATCTAAAACTGGAATAATGAAATGCAGTCGCATCTGTTGTTGCTGTTAACATATGTAATCTTTTAGAAAGAAGCATTGTAATATGTGAATAGGAGATTTTCTGTTAGAATTTTTTAAATTTATTCCTATTTTTTTCACTTAGTTTCTTCGAAGATGCTTCTTCAGAGGCCAAAAGCAGGTTCTCAAGTACCTGTTTGCCCTTTAGAAAAGAAAATGTTTGATTGTTGGTCTCATATTGAGCCGGGTACTTTCAAGGTTCGAGGAGAAAATTATTTGAGGTATGACTGTAAGACTGTCTCTGATTCATTACTTTAACATATATGTGAATACTATTTTATGAAAAATTATTGATTGTTATGAAGCAATAGCATGTACAAGACTTTTACAACTTTTTTGATTTAGACATCACATTGGTGGATCTTTTATTATCTTGTCCGTTTCTCGCTTAACTAGGTAACTATTGCTTAATGGGCAGGGATAAGAAGAAGGATTTTGCACCTAACCATGCAGCATATTATCCTTTTGGCGTTGATGTATTCTTATCTCCACGAAAAATAGATCACATAGCTAGATTTGTTGAACTCCCTGTTGTTGACCAGTATGGGAAACTACCATCTATCCTTGTTGTTAATGTTCAGGTATCTCTCCCGTACGGTAGCACTTTGTCAATGGATGTGTGTTATTGTTATTTTTTTTTTCTATTTTCCATGGGATGGAAGTGCATTGTAATGGTTCTTCTTGTCCTTGTTATGCCTTCAACATGCACTGTACTCACTTCTTAGTGCAACTAATGACTTCCCTCACATGACAAAATCATCTTGATTCTTGAGCCATCCTTAGTTTTTTTTTTTTTTTTTTTGCATTGTTACTCATCTGATTGAACATTATAAATCTTGTTTTATAATGAGGTGCACTCTCCATGCCATACAATAAATAAAAACTTAAGCATTCATAGAACTTTATTTATTTATTTTTCCATAGAGTTCAATGCTAAACTTCAGTGACTGCAGATTCCATTGTATCCCGCTGCACTCTTTCAGAGTGAAACTGATGGGGAAGGGATGAGTTTTGTTTTGTACTTTAAGCTTTCTGACAGTTACTTAAAGGAGCTTCCGCTGCACTTTCAAGAAAACATCAGGGTAAGATGGATACATGCTAAATTTATATGTCAATATTTTCCCTGAGATTCACTTAGGTGATTATGTTGCTGCAACCCTAACCTAGGAGAGATGCAACAATAGTCTCAACTCATAATGTTTCGATTACTACTTAATTATCATGCCATAAGGTTTTACTTTTTACCAATATCATTTTGCCAATGCCACTTATTTATTTGAAGCATTTGTCTGATTGTCTCTGCTGCTTTATTTTTTTATATTTTGGTGATCTCTTCATGTATTAATTACCCATTTCATTATCTGGTTTACAACCAAGTTGACTATATTTCATTTTAGAACAGAGGTTAATTGATGATGAAGTTGAGAAGGTTAAAGGATTCCCTGTAGATACAATTGTTCCATTTCGAGAAAGGTTGAAAATATTGGGTCGTGTTGCAAATGTGGAAGGTCTTCATATGAGTGCAGCTGAGAGGAAGCTTATGCAGGCATATAATGAAAAGCCTTTTCTTTCGCGTCCACAGCATGAATTCTACTTGGTAAGTCTGTATATCATTTCTTTCATATGTATGTAAATTGAATTATTCCAAACATATGTTATATGAAGTTAGATTCAACTAAGTTATAACTCTCATTCATGAATACCATTTTCTATCTGTGATTTTGTGGCTAGTGCTGACAGACGGCAATGGCATTGCCACCTTAGCCATCGCATATATATGAGCTCAAGATCATAACTACCTCCAATAAGCAATTCTATTTGTAGGTAGTTCTGGGTTATAATTTGTGATATGTGATGGACTGTTTGGAATCCTCATTGACATTGAGCAAATCCATTGTGTTCTATATAGCTTTTGAAAAGATTCAACCATGTCTCTGCATGTGCTTTGTGTTTCAAACTAATTTCTTTTCCTTGCTGGTTGAATGGCTGGGTGGAACAATCAAGGGTAGCCCTTAACCATCTCTTAAAAATCCCACTAGAAAAAAGGTAAATAGATAGATAAAGGGGGAGGTGTGGGGCAGAGGGGTTGATGGTTGATTAGCCTCGGAAGTTATAAGATGCTGTGTTATTAAATTAATTTTTTCCGACTGATATTGGATGAGTTGCTCCAATGGGAGCAACCTTGAGTTGCTTTGGATCATAAAGATACATTATCTCATTATGATTTGTTTCTGAGGCTCACCAGTCACCGCAATGAGTTTTTGCAGGGAGAAAATTATTTCGAGATTGATATAGATATGCACAGATTCAGTTACATCTCTAGGAAAGGTTTTGATGCATTCCTAGATAGGCTAAAGCACTGCATCTTAGATGTTGGCCTTACAATTCAGGCAAGTTAAAACTTCTCTTCCCAACTTCCTTCTCAAAGATGCCCCCTCCCCAAACAAGGTTGTTGGGATTTTGGATGCTGGTTTTCTAATGTCATTCACTCACACATGATGTTTGCCTCATAAAACAGGGGAATAAACCTGAAGAGTTGCCAGAGCAGATCTTATGTTGTATACGGTTAAGCGGCATTGACTATATGAATTACCACCAACTGGGCTTAAGTCAAGAGCCCTCTGATTTTTAAGTGCTGAAATGTTGTAACTCTTATAGCTATGATTCAAAAAATGGCTAATTTCAGAGAAATTTCTACACCTCGTTTGTTGGCACTAGAATTTCTGAACTCAATAGCCAGAGACAACAAGTGGACTTCTTCACCTGTTTGTCTCCCTACTCAGATGACGTTTAGAGCTTATAGTCACCGGCGCTGGTGGTCGATGTGTTTGGTCAAAGTTCGTTCACTGGATGGCGATGAGTTTAACCAGATAAGCATATGCACGAATAATAACTTGTACAAACAGATAGTATGGTCATAGGAACTTAAAAGAAAAAGAAAAGAAAGAAGACCGAAGGTACGCCCTTTGAGATTCTTTTACTTTTCTATTGCTGTTAGTTTTAATATTTAGGTTCAAGGCATGGATTTTCACACTAGTTGAATTCATGTTTTTTAGTTTCTTTTTTGTGAGTTATGTCGTGTTAAATGAATAATAGGATATAAAAGGTTAAAGTATGGCTTTACAGATTCTCCTATCCTGTTAATTAAGCATGGCACAGACAGTGACACTGTATTTGCCTTGAGTCCTTTGACCGCGAGAACGCTTTAGAAATTCTTGCAAGCGTGAAACGTGATGGCGCAATATATTCCGATTTCTGCTTTCATTTACTTGAAACAATCTGTTAAAATTTTGTTGTAATGAAAGATTTTTCTGAGTATTACTGACATTTTATGGGGTTCACATTTTGCATTTTGTCTCATGTGAAACACAATGCGGAATCTATTGACAGTAGCATCAGTATCTACAGATCAGAGGCATGCCTAGAAATAAATATTTGTAACTGATAAAACATTTTCGGGAAGCAATTACATGTCTTCCGTGATTGCTGTAGTTTCCGTTGAGAATGAAAAACTGATTCAAGACTTGCAGGGAGAAAGGGGCTTCCCACATAAACCTTTATTTCCAGTGTAAGAACTCTGGGGAAAGTCACTGAGAGGTTTGCCAGCGGGAATTTCCCCCACCAAAAGATTATTTGATAAATCCAAGTCCTTAAGGTTTTTCAGGTTCAAAAACTCAACTGGTATTTTACCAGTAAAATGGTTTCTCTGCAGCTTCAGCGTCTTTAAAAGGCTTAGATTTGCTATGGCGTCTGCCAAGCTGAAACCCAACTTATTATAGCTCAAATCCAAACTTTGCAATGCCTTCAATTCCCCCACAGAAGTTGGTAACTGACCCTCGAGTAAATTATGTGATAAATTGAGATACTCGATTCTCTGCAGCGTTCCTACACCAATTTGCTCGATTCCAGTTGTGAAACTGTTGTCAGATAGGTCAACATACGTCAATGAACCATCCGGAAAGCTGTTTCCTATCTTGAAAACCTGACCCAGGGAGCCTGTTATCTTGTTTGAGTGGAGATCTAGCACTCCTAACTCCTGGAAGCGGGCAACTGAATCTGGAATATTTGAAACGAGATGGTTCCTTGACAGATTTAAGGAGTAGAGTTGAGTGAGGCTGCCAATCCATGCTGGTATGCCACCAGTGAGATGATTAACTGACAAGTCCAGTTCCTGTATTGGACTTGGAGTTGATCGCAAGAAGTCTGGTATTTGGCCTTGGATTCCACATCCTGCCAAATATAATTGGGAAAGAGATGGCAATTCTGCTAGCCATGTTGGAATGGAGGTGAGATTTAAAAGGTTGAACGAGAGATCCAGTGTTTGCAAATTTTGGAGGGCAGACATTTCATCAGGCAATGGTCCTTGAATTAAATTGTGAGAAATGCTTAAGAGTATGAGATGAGAGAGTTGACCAATTGATTTTGGTACAAGTCCAGATAACTTGTTACCGGTAAGATATAACTCTGTCAAAGCTTCTAGATTAGCCAAACTAGGGGGAATTGCTCCCTCAAACTTGTTATATGCTAGAGAAACCCTTTGGAGGGAGACCAGATATCCGAAATTGGGTGGTATTCTTCCACCTAGGTGGTTGTTTTGCAGCCTTAAAAATCCAAGCGAAGGCATTTGACGAAAAGTTGATGGAAATGGTATTTCTCCCTCAAGATGATTACTATCCAAGTACATGACTGAAATGGTTGTCAGATTGTTTACTGAAGGTGGAATTTCCCCACTCAAAAAATTGTCCGAAAGATCAAGCTCCTTCAAAAGCTGCAACTCACCAATATTTTCTGGTATATGACCAGTCAGGGAATTGCTATGAAGATCCAAATAGATGAGATTTGTCAAGTTCGTGAATGAATCAGGAATACTACCGGTGAATCTATTTGAATGTAGAAGTAAAGCATTAAGATTTTTAAGACAACCAAGGCTAGAAGGAGCAAACCCAGATAACTTATTATCATGCAGGTGAAGTTCTTCAAGTTTTAACAGCTTACCGATGCTTTCTGGTACAGACCCTTTTAGCTTGTTTCCATAAAGATAGAGCTTTCTCAGGTTCTGGAGCTGACCAATCAATGGTGGGATTTTTCCGGTAAGGCCTGTTAGCCCCCCAAGATCAAGGACTTGAAGAGAGGTGAGGAATGTGATTGATGGGGATAGCCAACCTTCCATCTGGGACTGAAAGACCAAATCATCCGTGGAAATGAATCCTGGCAGATGAATTTCTGTTACTCTACCAGTTGCATTGTTGCAGGAAACACCTTCCCATTTGCAACAACTATGACCAAACCACTTTGCTAGCCGACCAGAAGTGTCCATGTGGATTCCAGCCTTGAAACTGGTAAGACCTTTCAGGTCACCAGGGTTGCATTCTTCACTATGGCCTCTCTTTCTTCCGGATGCTGTTGTCATGATAGTCAATACTAGAAGAAGCCATAGCAATCGACCACCCATTCTTGTCTGGAGACCTGATTCTCTTGGTCTAGGGAGAAGAATATGCTAACTATTACCGGTTTCTCTCACTGTGGTCTGTGTGATCGAACAGGAAAGCAGGAATGTGAAATGGATGTGAGTTAATGGTAAAGTCGGAAAATTACTTGAGCCTATAACAACGAGTTGGGAGGCTTGAAATGGAGAAAACTGGGGTTGATCCAGGACATTGATTTCGCCTTTTCTTTTGTCCTCATTTTTTCCGGACTGTTTGTAATGCTAAAAGCACGTGTCTGGATCATGATGTCCTTGGTTAAAGTTAAAGGAGTCAATAGAGCTGAAAGATTACCTAAATTAACTATTCTGATAAATGCTCAATAGTTTTCAAATCATCCAAAAAAAAAAAAAAGGAGAATCTTTTGTTCCCTTTTTCTTTTTCATTTTAAAAAATCAAAAAGATATTTCTTAAGAATCATTCTGCAACGTCGTAGTAGCAGCTGCAAACTACGCTTTCTATCTATTTATACCCCAGAATAGATCCACTGACAACATCCAGTTCACCAAATTCTTGAAGCAAAGGTCATCACATGGTGAAATGATTCTTTTTGGTATCAGTGTCACAACCTCCTTATTAGATTGTTGTTCTTCACTGGAAGCGCGTTTCCGTTTTGGCAACTTCCATGTTCCTAGATCACTGGTGGTCCTGATGCTGTACTTTAAAAACTTCTATGGGCAGACATCAAAGGTTCTTTCTGCTTGTTTATGCACTCCAAGGAAAGACTGCTGTCTGCATTTTGGAATTTCGAGAAGGATCTTGCGCCTATCGGTATAGACTTCAGATTTCTTAAGCAATTAAGCTGTTGAATAGGATTAAAATATTAAAGGGGTATGTTTGAACTTCCAAGACAAGCTCAGCCTCTGTGTATCTGAATGCTACAGGAGTAGAACAATGCCATACGTCACTGATTCACAGTTGAATAAATATTGTCTGATGGTTAGATTGAGGACAGAAGATTCGACTCTTGGAGAGTATGTTAGGACCATGTGAGAGTACCACCAAGTTAAGACAGGCCTATATATATATATATAGCACAACTAGCAATAGCAAAAGAGGCATCTCAAAGTTTATAGTGACATGGAGGCAGAATGCGTTTGCCCTCCGCTCCATCGGATTTCCTTTGGTTGTTGTAAGAAGTCAAGACAGAATTTTTTTAGGTGATTCAGGTAACAAGACAGATAGGGAATTCATCACCATCATCCATTGGCTACACGTTGATTTATCGTTTAGGTAACGTGACAAGCTGGTTTTTCATGATTTTTTTTTTTGTTTTGTTATCACCAAGGAAAGAAACAAAATGCTATTGTTCACAATGTTGGTCCCTCAAAAGGGAGAGAAAGGAATTGTACAGAGCAGCATAGCTAGAAGGGTACACAGATTGAGACAAGCAAAAGAACAATGTTCAGACTCAAACTTGGAGTTTGTGAAGTCTTCTCTTATCAACAACTGGATAATAAATAATTGCAATGCTACTCCTTCCAGGTTTTATGTAAATATGGAGGCAAATTGTACAAGTTTTCCCACTCCAATCCATCTACCCTCTGGTATAAGTTGAAATCCTTATGCAGGAGCCTTTTGTTTTTCGTTTCCTTTTTAAATGAAGCAGTTAAGACTAAGAGAAAGGAAGAAAAAGAAAAGGAAAAACTTTCTTTAAAAACCAAGTAATTAAGATAATAAGATAGGAAGTACTTGGATGAATTAACAAACCCGGTATGCTTTATAGGAGATTTAAATAATTTTTTACCAGCTGAAAATAGCATCAATTACATAATCATTGGGATGTTCTATTTTAAATATCAGTAAATAAAGATAGAAAAAACAGAAATAAAAAACTCATTCACATGCTAAAGAAAACGGATTAATTTCGTTTTAAAAGCAAAGGAATGTAATTTTATTATGAGGCTCCTCTTTAATGTGTGGCAACTCTCCATCATTTCGGATCTCAAGACTTGTCACTGGAACTTGAGAGACCAAAAGCTCCTGCTCCACTAGGGTTGTTAACAATTTATAAGCAAAGAAATTAGCTACAACTTTCATGAGAACTACAAATTTCCCATTAATTTGCCGGATATCTTCACCATTTTGGATCAGGAAGCTAATTGCTGGAACTTTCGGAATCAGAAGCTCCTGTTTCGTTAGGCCTGTTAACAGTTTTATGAAACAGATTAAATGGAAAGTGCAGAGATATATCAATGACTCTGCATTCCTACATAAAAGAAAAACATCATACTCCTGAAAGTTGAAACAAGGATCTGAAACCTACTACTATTTTATTATATGGCAGTGTGTATAAATGGCCAATGGCTGCTTGGTTGCTTTGCTATATGGAAAGAGCAAACATTAATGGTCGAACTCTAGTTACTCCCGTGGGATACAACTGAAGATATAGATTTGGCAGATATCGATGCTGTAGGGCTTGTTACATCTCTATCCATACTGCTAAAGTTGGCTTTACCAGATAACATCTTTATTGCTATTTGAGCAACTTCAGCAAACCAGTCATCCTCTGGCAACACACTGCAAAAACAAGGGTTATCAGCTTACCTGCTGAACAAATTGAATAATTCTTGACAGTCAAGTACTTCAAAAGATCATTCAAACAAAAAGTAGCTGGCTTTGATTTTACAAGTAGAGTTGCTGATAAATGAAAAAGCTCCCACGAGGAAGTCTTTTCTATTTAACAATCTTTTGTTGACTGTATTTACCTGTATGGATCAATTCCAGTTGCGGTAACTGCATCCATAGCTCTCTCTATTATGTTCTTGATCACTTGTTGCAGATTTCGAGACAGATATCGGCCTTGAGAAGAGAAAATGATAACAAACTCCATATCCAGATAAAACTGCGTCAGGATCAAAAGTTGCATGGAGTTCAATCACTAAAAAACAAACTAATCATCAATATAGTAATGGTTTTACCCCATGTGAGTATACCTGTTGAAGACCAAGGGGACCCAAAGGCATAGGCCCCTGCTCTATCTGTTCCCAAAAGCTTTGATCATCAGAAAGCCAAAGGATCACCGTCTCTGTGAGTCTCATTAACAGAATAGTAGCAAATCTTTCCCTACCCACAAACATATCAGTCGCAATACTTGCAACCCGTGTCAATTTTAAAAAAAGTTCCTGAACAATACAAACTTAGGATTAGAAAAGGTGGAATTTTTAACAATGCATCAGAGATGCAATCTTATTTCTACAATATTTGGACTATAGTTGTGAAAGACCTTACTGTGTTAGCCGAGTCCCTGGCATGAAACACTACAGTATTTCTAGTTGCATACCTTATTTATCTTTATCGGACAGTGTGGAGAGGAGACAGATCAAGCATGAAGAAAAACAACTGTACTAATGAGGGAGAAGACCAGCATTTTAGTTTTTGTTTTTGTTTTTTTTTTATAATTAAGACCAGCAATTATGGTGCTTGAAAAACTTAAACGTGGTACAGCTTTACATTTAGGTGCATTTTAAGGGTATGTTTTTTGCCTGTATGCACATACAGATACTACTAAACATTAGGGCAAGAACTCTACAAAATATGTTATATGGTTAATGTCATATACATCAGTGATGGCTTTTAAGAACTCCAGAATCATGCTTTCATGTGTCTATTTAATTACAAACAAGGTTCATAATGCTGAAGTATGAAGTTAACATATTTGGTTAAACGGAGACAGGGCAAGTACATAAGCTCTCTTGTGAAGTTTTTAAACTCTACTGCAGTTTATTACTGTAAGGTAATATTGTATGGTTATATTGTCATATCCGCAATTCTGTTATACCTTAGACATGGTCTATATATCGCTTGGTTTGAGTTTGCCATTCATTACAGTGCATGCTTATGTCAAAAAACCAAGATATCTCAGTTAACAAATTTGCAAATTTATAACCTGGAAAATTGGAGATGGAAACCATTCAGGTTCTTCTGAATTCCCATCCAAGCTTATATATATCTGTGCATTGAGACGGATGTCCCCATCTTCTGTGAAGATGAGGTCAAGGGCATGTTGTCTACAGAAGCTATCTCGCAAGCGATCAACTGAGCGCTGAAGTTTCCTCTTCCATTCCCTTTGTTCTGGAAGACGGCTTTGCCTATCTGAAGCTCTTTTAGGGGTGGCATCCACTCTGTTAGACTGGCTCAATGGCAAAAGCTTCATTGCAGAACGGGGAAGTAGTTCATCTGCTAGCAATGATGCATTGGCGAGTAATGCCATTTGTTGGGATTCGTTCTCGGCCATTCTAACAATTTTACTGCCAGAACCTTCTAAATTTTCTTCATTTTCCATTGATCCAGGCAATGCATTTATCAACAGATTAACATAGGAGTTGAATACTTGTAAAACACCTTCTAAAGCTGGACCATCCAACTGAAGACTCTCAAGGGGACCAACATCCTCCAGAAATTCCTGAAACCAGACAAAATGCACAATTAGGAACACTAAAGATTCTAAAGTTTGCAATAAAAGAAGTAAAAAAAAACACTTAATGATGTTTTTATCCCATAATATTAATCAAATTTAACACTTCACTTCCTCACCGAACTGGTAAAACGAGGTGCAATAAGACAAGCCCAGATAAATAAGATTTTCTTTTTCGACAGGTCTAATAGACACTGAGGTTGAGTTAGGAAAAGAAATAAATAACTTTTCAAAGAAAAGAAAAGTAAGATAAAAGTGAAATGAACCCATTAGTACTGTTAGGATATCCTATTGAGAAGGAAGCAAAAATAATTACCTGAACCATTGAATTGAATCTGTGAGCACTGCTTGAAAGCTTTGGTTGTGACACATTTGCATTATTAAGAGATGAAGTAGAAGAGAATGGACGTGCACCAACTGATGCATAAGTAAGCACCCAATCATCTGCTGCAGCTAGAGCAGCACTGCTCTGTTCAATTCTTTTTAAGTTGGCACTGAATGCCAATTGGACACTGGGCCTAAAAAGCCTCAATAATACGGGGGAAAGGGCCAATCCACGAGCTTCTAACAAAGAGCAATGGCCGAGGCATATCTGAATACATTCAGTGGCAACTCTTAGACCCCCTGCAGCTGCTGATAAAGCTAGAACATGTCTCTTTAAGAGAAGTGCAAAAGCTTCAGTTTGCTTGATAGCCCAAGTTACAAGTTCAGATGAGTAAGCAGGCTCCTCACCAAAAACTGCCAAGGAATCACTAGCAGCCTGTGCAATGGTTGAAAATACCAGCTGTGAAAGGGCTGAAGTAAACGCTCCTCCATAAGAAGTGCTTGAAGGGCGAAGGCTTTGCATACCACGCTGCAGCCTTTGTTGGTGAGAATTGAGTAGCAACGTATGGGCACGAGGACCATCCCCAAGGTTTTTAATGGTTAAAACAGCAGAACGAAGCTCGGCACCATGTGTGAAAGGTTGGCAAGTAGCCTCTGCAAGCTGATCAACCAGTTTTTGTCTCAGCACACTGAGGGCATTCTTCAATTTTAGGAGTGCATCCGAGCTTAAGGTCTGTTTACTTTTAGCTTCTTTTGCTAATTGCTCCCCTTCAGCCAATGCAGCCATAGCTTCTTCTACTCTCTTTTCCGTCAATAGAACTTCAAGGGTGTCCAAAAATTCTACAAACCACTTCTCTGTTTTGGTAAGTTTTGTATTTTCAACATCAGATATGTCCTCCGCTTCTGAATCTTCAGGACCGGTTGACAAGGAATCAAGGATGATACCTTCAGCTAAACCATGAACTAAAGCTGCCTGAGTAGATAGAAGATTCCTCATGGAAAGGAGTTCCCCCTCAAGAACTGAAATCTCCTTGGATGTGCTTCGAATGCAAACAATGTAAAACTTTAGACACAAAATTACATATTCACACTTTATGTCGACTCTGTGTTGGGATTTTCAAGTAAAAACATATTTAATATTGAAATCGGCATAAAATAAACCCACAGAAGATACATTATTTAAAGATTTAGCACCCATTGCCTATTTCCTTCGACCAAGAGAGAAAAATCTAATATAAACATAAAAAAAAATAATACTAAGATTACAAAACAACCGTAAAAGAAACACTAAAATTAAGTCCCAAAACAAATCTAGTTTTTAAGCTCCTTAGGTCTAAACCCATGAAATATGCTCTATCCCATGTGACCTTATAACATGATATTACCCCCCTCTTCTTCACATCCCTACAACTCAATAATACTCCCATAAAAAATCAATCTCTCACAAGAAATCGCATGGACATTATATTTCTCTGAAAAGCTAAAATGGATTCCATATTTATAGTCATTACTTCTCATCGAAAAATTCCTACTCACAAGCATCTCTTACCCATTCCAAGAAGTTTGAAAACTTGGGACCTAGTGAACTAAAAAGGTCAAGGAAGATTTGCAGGCTCCAAAGGAGGTAGAGTGATCTTTGTTGTTGAAGGGTTGGGTTTTGTTCCAGCGTGAAAGCTTAACTCTGCTTCATCAATGGGGTTCGCGGAAGAAAACGCAGCAGTAGCACGTGTTTAGCTTTAGTAGTAGTTGGCGTTTAAATCTTTTACTATGTCGTTGCAAAATTCCTTCTAAGCCGTTGCCATGGCAGCTGTTATTTTTTGGTTGGTTGCATACAATTTTTTCTCTCTCCTGCAACCGGGTATTTAAACTCTCTCGCACTTAATTAAACGGTCCATTCTGTTAGAACTTGTTCTATCTTCTTCCCCGATTTCTCTCTTCATTCTTTTTTGTTCTTGGAGAAGCAGTAAAAGTTCATTCATATTTCCAGAAATTGCAAACACCTGTCAACTCGGTTTTATCCTCACTACCCCTTTATTAGATGTCCATTTTAAAGGTTCCCAAAGGAGTTTTTAACAAGATCGAGGGACTTGGACAACGATTCCTATGGGGCGGAGACAAAACGTAAATTAAGAAAAGGTGGCATGAGCATTGTGAATTTACTCAATAAAAATTGGCAATTATTGGCAAATGGTGTTAGAGATTCAGGAATGGGACAAATTCTCCTTGGAGAAAGGTTATTCTCAAGAAATATGCAGGATCTTGGATCCCTTCCACTAAAAGATGTCCAAGGGTACAGCAAGGTGGGGTGGGGTGGGGTGGGCGGGGCGCAGCATAGGCATAAAAAAATGTAACAGGCCTATCATCGTTTTTAGGAAACGAGGTGTGTCGATGGATGGTGGGCAATGGGGAGAATGAAATGTTTTGGTTTAACTCTTGGGTGGATCGTAAACCCTTGAAAACAAAGTTCCCTAGCTTGTTCTTATTGGCAACAAACAAAGAGGTAGTTGAGAGGTTATGCTAATGACATTTCCTTGTACAATACTAGATGGGAGGTTGAATTTCAAAGGGAATAGGAACTACACAATCAATTAATTAATGGCCACTTTATGCAATGTGTGTATATATAAAGGACGGAGGATACGATGATTTGGATCTTCAATGAGAATGGGAGCTTAAATTCTCGGTCAGGCATTTTTCTATTTCTCTTGATTGTGTAGCAGAAAAGCAGGTTAAAAGAGCTCTTACAAATTAAGATTTGGAAAATCAGAATACCACCCAAAGTTCTGTCTTCTATGGCTTCGTTATTTAGATAGGTTGCAAACAAACAAACAAAAAAAATTGTTACAATCAAAGGGAATCATTCTTGATGAAGCAAACATGCCATACCCTTGGTGTAAGAACACAGTGGAGGACTCCAACCACCTTTTTATCAACTATAAATGGAGTTGATAGATATGGGAGAAATTATGCAATGGTGGAAAGTGTATTTTTGTCAACCAAGATCATGCAAAGAGTTTATTATACAGTGGTATGATAGGCTAGACAGGGAAGAACCGTGGCGGTGTGTTGTGTGTGGAGCGGCATTGTGGTGTTTCTCATTAAAATGCGATCATTACATTAGATCCAAACGGTGAAGTGAAGTGAGGTATTCAATATTCATTAGATAAGTCTCCCACATGAGACTCTCAAATTCAATGTATATGGATTAGCCCATGGGAAACCGGTACCAGCGGGATGTGACAAGGTCACGAGGAACTAAGAAAGTATTATTCTCGTAACTTTTTCTGATCCAAGGTAGCAGTTACATGGGTCTTGAATCCTCTCAAAAGGCCATGGAAATTGTAGAATTTGTTTTAGCAAATTGATGCTTTTATGGACAGTGGTGGGGAATGTTACATGTAAAAAGACTTTTAGAGATTGCGTTGATTCTTTGACAAAAGGGAAGTGGACAAAGAAATCGTCTGCGTTGAAGGTCATTGTATGCTTAAAGCAAGGGGCTCGGTGTTAAACAGAGTGGCCGTTGTTTATTCCCAGTGCTGTTGGTCAGGCTATCATTGTGTAAAGACCCCTGCTTATCTGAAGCAATAGTGAGAAGATGATTGCTATTTGTAACCAAAGCTTTACTTGTTTTAAGTTAGACTTCTTTAATGAAGTCATTGCTTAGTCAAAACTAAGTTAGATATAATTATCTTTTAAAGTTAAACTTAATCACCAAATAATTTTCAACTAATAGAATTATACTAAAATTTGATTTGAATATCTAACAATCTCTACTTTGACACAAATTTCACCAAAACATTGATTTTTCAGAATCCTGGCTACACACCATCGAATCAATCTTGACCCCATCTGATTAACACCTATGTGTAGCCACCAAGCCAACTTCACCCTTGTTGTCTTCAATCTTTTCAATAGGAATTCTCTCACTTCTAACTACATCTAGAGACCATATATAGTAATTGGCATTATCCAAGCTTTTTTATTTTTTTCTACCAATTTCTCATAGAAGAAATTGCCACTCTTCTTTTCGTCACAACCACCTTGCCTTGTGTGATTTCTTTAGAAAATCAATATAACACTCCACATATTTTTGAGACATGTCACACCACCCAAACCATGCTTACTACTTATCATGAGTAAATGCTTAATATTACAAGAAAAATATTAAATACCTATAGAGCAATGAAAATTTCTAAGGTGTTATATGTATGCTTCATTTCTATTAATCCAAGATCTACACTTGTTGCCTTAAGATTTTCCAATAATATTGACTCTTACCTAGATTTAGCAATTCGTTAGAGCACCATTGGATCAATTAAGAATTATTTCACGTGCAACTGACACCTTTTTGCATTCTTATTAAACCAAGATCTAGACCTACTGCCTTCAGATTTTTCAATAACATTGACTCTTGCTCAGATCAAGAAATAATGTTAGAGCATCACTTGTTCAATTGAGAATTATTGTACTTGCAACTGACACCTTATTGCACTAATCTCAAATCTCACCAAGTAAAGTTGCTACAACAAATCCCTCAAACATCATCTCTATATCATTACTTGTGATTTTATGTCGTGATAATTTTTCAACCTATGCTCTGAAATCACTTGTTGTGATTTTCAAACAAAAGCATTTCAACTCCCACACAAAGGAAAATCAAGACAAGAGATCCATATTTGACATGATTTGACACCTATGGTTACATCGAGAAAAATCTCCATTATAAATATAGAGATTACAAAAGATACAAATCACTCATAAACAAACACTAAACTCAACTTCAAAACAAATCTAATTTCCCAGCTTACTAGTGTCTAAACCCATGGAACACCTTCTATCGCATGTAATTCGATATTTCGTCACTCTTTCTCATATTCTTACAACTCTTACATTAGAAATCAGATAGAGATTACATCTCTCTCATTCTTGTAAAGACTAAAACATACTCTACTGTCATCAAGAAATTCCTAATCATTAACATTTCTAACCCATTAAGTATATTTTCTCTTTAAATAAATTTAATCGCCAAGTAATTCTCAATCAACAAAATTTTACTAAAACTAAAACGGATTTTCAATTAGAATTTGAATAGAACATAAAACACTCTCTCACGTCTTGAGTAGTTGGTAAGCTTCTACAACTCATTTTCCTGCCAACTGAAACAGCGAGGATGAAGGGCCTCCAACAATCTTAAGTTTACCCAAGACTTGATACTTGGACTTGCCAGGAAATTAAAGGTGGCCTATGTTTGTATTGTACCATATCCCCGGGAGAAAGAGAAAGATAAAAACTAAATCTGTTTACTCATATATATATATATATATATATATATATATATCATGTCAGCGTCTAATATATTGCAAATACTCACAATCAAGAAGTACCATTATTTCGGTTCTTCTTCTATAATTAAAAATTCTGATCAGGCATCATCAAAATTTAGGAAGAATGGCATGAAAGGGCTGAAAATCTTGCACAATAACATGTTAGACTACCTACAAGTATGAAACACAACAAAGTAAATACAAATACATCTATAGCTGAAAGTTGCAAAGTATTACCGTATGAAGGCGGTATAATTAGCATAAACACTTTTACGCATTTCCTCTGCAGACGCCTTCCTTAACTCCAACAAGTGTGAACACACATGCTTAATCTCCTGTCAAAACAATGAGCCAAATTGATTATCTTCAACATTACCGATATTCTGAAATGTGGCCATCTTGTTATAACAAAGTTTTGCAACTTTTCTTTCGTTTCTTTTCCTGTCTTGTGTAGTACTAACAAGGAACCCTATTTGCTTGCAGTTATAGTTTCCATGATCATTTCACACACAAGTATTGATGAATAATAAGTAAAGGGTGAAGCGAAGACAAAGAGAGGAGACCTTCTCGGTCATAGCATGGCATTTGGAGAGGAGATAGGCATCGGGGTCGAACTGAGAAGCTTTGAACACCTTCAAACGATCGCTGAGACTGAGGTGACCCTCCAGCTCTGCTGAGTCACCTATGCTCATTTTTGTATCACCAGAATGGTAATCTTACCAGGGAAAAACGAAAGGCAATGATATGATGCCGAGGGAGAAGTGTAAAAGAAAAAGGAAAGAAAGAAAGAAATGGTAGATGATAAAGAAACAGTCTTAGATGAGAAGGAGCTTAAATTGGGAGGCAGAGGCGGGCATGCTTGGCTCTTATTTGGAGCAACGTAGGACTCGCTTGGTTTGTTTCAGATTGATTATAACCATTATCTTATGGAGATCCCCAAGTATTTTAATTAATTTCCCTCTAATGTAATTTAGAGGTTTTTCTTAATTTTTTCTTTTGCCCTTTAATATTCCAAAGAGTTTGCTGAAGGTTTTATTTAATTCCTATCACGTCAAATTTATATTACTTTAATCTTAATCATTTATAGTGTAAAAATCTGCAACTTTATTTAATCTTAGTTTTAGTGCTAATTACTTTTTACTACTAATACTTTAACTTTTCCTAAACATATTGTTATAAAGTAATAGTAAATTTATAAAGCAAACTCATATTACAAAAACAGAAATACTTATAATATTTGCTTAAAAATTATCAATGACTAATTATGTTTTTTTTTTGTTACAATCAAAAACTAATTTTAATTCAAATATAATTACTTCATAAAGAAATACTAGTAATGTATTTTTTTTGCTTATAATTTATAATTTCTTTTGTAAACTACAGATATTGGTGGTTGTTGTATATCTATATGCTTTTTGAACTCTCTTTACCTCCAAAATGGAAGAATAGAGTAGCATCATTTAATTTTTTTTTCTTGTTTAGTGAATTACTACTCTGAATCTTATAATTAAGTAGGTGATTATTCTGTGGTATGTAGTCATGAAATTTCATTAATTGTTGATAATGTTGCTGGGGGACAAAAAATAAAAAAGATTGAACTCTATGGTTGCTGTTTTGGAATGAGAATTATCCAGATTTAGGCCTTATCCTAATTATTCTGTTGAAAGATGCATGATTTTTCACATTTGGTTATGAATGATACTCCAGACAATGTTACAGTAAAGTCGAAACCTGAAAGAAGTGTTTTTCACTTCCTTTCAGGCTTCAAAAAGTATACCCCTTCACCATCTGCGGTGGTGGAGGTACCTGGTGTTTAAACTTTAGCCAAGACATCAATCACTTAGAAACAAAAGTAGGACTTTACTATTAGAACACCAAACTGAAAAACTTAGAAATTGGCTTCAAGGCGTGTATCAATGCCACTATCCTTAAGGTTTTATTCGCCCCCACTTGTAGTGTGCAAAAGAGTTACCGGCGTATAAACCTCGAAGATACAATGAAGCCCAGTGATTGATGGCGTTTTGCACTGACGAAATCAATCCACTGAGCACTTATCGGAGTATAACAAGATTATCAAACTTCTATAATATTTTTTCTGCAGGAAAATAGTATAGAAGAAAACTTGGAAGATGTTTGAGGAAGAAGAATGAGAGATATTACTGTTTTTCTAATTTTCATTGGATAAGGAGTGTCATCTTTTTTAGGCATAGATGCCTGTTCTCAACAGACACTATTTGTGTCTGTTTCAAAGAGTTGCTCCTGTTGGTCTTTTCCAACAGATGTGACTCTTTTCTTATTTTATTTTATTTATTGATTTAATTTTCAACAAACACAACCCTTCTTTTAATTTTCAATTTTACTTTCAAACCAGTCATATCAATATTATTAATTCTCTTATCCCTTCGATATGATTCATATTTTTATTTGAAAATGTCCAACAATCCCCCACCATTTTCAAATTAATCCAAATTTTTCGATAATCTTGGAAATCAATTACATAAATGAAGGTGTCTTCCGATTGAACCTTCACTTAGTGAAAACATATTAAAATTAACCGAAATTGCATGGTAGACTCTGCTTTGAACCAGCTATTCCATTTGGTTAACCGAACACATTTCACACAATGATTTCAACACCAATGAATGCACAGTATCGACGACACTTTTATGACCATGCGTCCATATCCTCTGCCACACTTCACACTCACATAGGTAGATCCCATAAATGTCCCCGTAACTAAAGCATTCTAACAAATTATGTTATGGGTCTGTTAAGATATATAACTCATCCTTTCCTTATCATTATGGGTCCCTAGCACTTC
>NW_018397266.1:6834378-6846057 GCF_002168275.2 Theobroma umbraticum
AAGAGTTACCGGCGTATAAACCTCGAAGATACAATGAAGCCCAGTGATTGATGGAGTTTTGCACTGATAAAATCAATCCACTGAGCACTCACTGGAGTATAACAAGATTAACAAACTTCTATAATATTTTTCTACAGGAAAATAGTATAGAAGAAAACTTGGTAGATATTTGAGGAAGAAGAAGGAGAGATATTACTGTTTTTCTAATTTTCATTGGATAAAGAGGGTCATCTTTTATAGGCATAGATGCCTGTTCTCAACAGACACTATTTGTGTCTGTTTCAAAGAGTTACTCTTGTTGGTCTTTTCTAATAGACGTGACTCTTTTCTTATTTTATTTTATTTATTGATTAATTTTCAACAGACACAACTCTTCTTTTAATTTCCAACAATCACAATTTTCTTTCTATTTCGATATGAAATCATATTTTTATTTGAAAATGTCCAACATTTACAAGGAAAAATGAAAATTAACAGCCCATTAGTTTATTGGCTGAAAGCTTAGGTTTCTCAACCACTGTTCCATCATTCCCAGCCAGGGCTCGGTATTTATCTTTCCTTGTAAAGCTTGTGCACTCATATGAAAGAGTTGCAGCAATCATCCTTTGTATGTAATTGGCAACCTCATGGCTAGACTTTCCTGAGCTACATGTCAGCTCCATCGGCAACTTGTTTAAGAAAGTTACTTCATATGCTGGGCTAGGGTTCATGAAAAAGTAGAATGGGTCCATCCCTTTCCATCCCCTGGCTGTGGTGCCGTGAAACATGCTCATACGGTTCACCATGGCAACGGGCACAAGCTGGTCAGTTAATTCTGCAAAAAGGGCTGAAAACCTCAGCAGAAATGGTTCCCGACAAGTAGTCCCCTCAGGGCAGATAGCTAGATCACCCTCTTGAAGTAGCTTCTTAATCATGGATGCATCTGTGGCTCTATCTCTGCTTAGTCTAACAGTTTTGATGGGTGAAATGATCTCTGAAAGTCGAGAGACTGAGTAGGTCACCGCTGGGATGGGGCGTCCAAGAGCAGTAGAGAGAAAGACTGGGTCGAGTAAGGTTCTATGGGAGCAAATGAAGAGGACACCAGATTGACCGGTTGATTTTTTCACTGGTGGGGGTGGGCTGCCCTTGACAGTCACTCGAACGCCGAGTGCCCAGAAAGCGTAGTAGACTAGAGGCATGGGGAGGAGTGAACCAGCGGCAATGCGCAAGCAGGCTAGGAGGAATCCTATGGGGATCCAGATAATTATTAGGAGAGCCATGAGAGGTGTTGGCTTTTGAACAAGCCGGCCATCATGAAAAATTATAGGTTTGAGGAGCTTCTCGCTTCTAACTGCCTTAGCCTCCGGTTTTGGTGGCACAATGTAGCCTTCCTGCAATATTTTTTTATTTATATGTTAGATGTTATAGCTGATCAAAACTTTGAAGTTCGATGCTTAACTCAGAAGTTAGTTTTTGCTAACCTTGCACAATGCAATGAAGGGAATGTCTGTTTGCCTATCTCCAAGCCCAACATCTGGCTGTGCCTCGCCAAAAGCCTTTTGAAGAGCATCTGCCTTGTTCTTCCCCACAAGTACCCCAGGTTGACAAACAAATCCTGTAGCTCTACCTCTGTAAATTCCTATCTCGGTGCCTAAAACCATATCAGCCCCTAAGAAATCTTTCAAAAAAGGTTCCACCATAATCCTAGGATTTGCAGTAAGCACGCAACGTTTCCTGCATGAAGAAAAAACTCTCCATGACTCGGGGTGCAGATCGCTAGAGTAAAACTTTGGCAGCACGGCACGTGCCACTGATTCGATATCACTCACTTTCATCCCAACATAGGTTGCGAAAATAAGAACTTGGATGCCAGCAGATTCAGAGACAAAGTAGTAAAGAAGTCCAGCAAGGGGTGAAGCTAAGAGCAAGAAAAGGAGCCTCAAGACTCCACCAACTTCGAAGGCAACCAAAGCGAAATAAGGGAAAGAGCTACGACTAATAAGCAAGGTGCCATCCATGTCAGCGACCATCGTGTGCTTTTCTCGGCCTATAGACGCACAATTTTGGACGGGAGGGAAAGCATTTATAGCCATGTTTAAAAACTAAGGAAAAATATACCTTAATTAGGAAGAAAAACTTCAACTTTATGGAAGTAGTCCTTGATGTTTGTAAATGGCAAGCACAGTTATATAAGGTTAAAGGAAACTAAAAACAGACAAATAGGGATGAAAAAATGCATAAAAAGGGGGCTGTTAAAGGACAAAAGGGTTTGGTTTACGAGAAGAATTAGGAGAATCGGCGCCCGTGATTTCCAGGAGTCTTTAGCAGCCAGCCAATGGAATAACCGAGGGGATGCCTTTGTTCTTTGTGAGGTAGCGGAGGAATAAGAAGTTGTGGGCACTTGGTACTTGGGTTGCATCGTAGAGGTTTGACATGCTTTTCGTCTGTAATGTGTCAGTTTTGTGCAATGATGTAATAGACACATAGTAGTAAGACTAATATTTTTTTTCTTTTCTAAGCAAAAGGGCGGTCTAACCCTTAATTTCACCTTTTGTATTAGAATGAACAAGGCCAGGCCTCGATTTTCAAATTGCAATTGTTGTTGTCCTTTGTAAGCAGTGTCTGGTGTCGGCTAAGTTTCATATACCTACCTACATGGAGGTTTACAGAAACAAAATATGCATCACATGTACCTTAGGGATTATTACGGTTTCTTTTCTAAGGTAAAAAAGGCCCAAAAGCTCAATATTCCAATTAATTATTGGTGTCTATAAACACTGAATAAGGTTAATTAAGTTATTATTTTGAATAGCAATTTTGCTCCCATGACAACTGTGGCTACGGGGTTGAATCACTGATCCCCCTGTGGCCCGTGGACTGACTTATTCCTATGTTAGTTGCAGAATTAATTGTTTTAAGGATTATGGTGGGTTAAACTGCCATATCAGATGTTACGTGTTTTATTGCATGTTTGTAGAAGGCTAGGAATTATGCTTTTTCTTTGTTTTGGCTCATCAGGTCTCTCTCTCTTGTTGTCAAGCTCGTCCTCAACCGTGGGGACTCTTTTGTTTCTCTGCAAGTCCTACTGGGACTTTGCTTTATGTTATTCTCCTTTGTCATAAACTATGAGCAATAACATTCCTGCCTTTCTTTCAAAAAAAAAAAAAAGGGTTTATTTAGGGGCTTTTTTGGTTTAAGAATAAAGGGAAGGAAGGAAAGAAGCATAACCAGCAATAGTAGTCGGGGCTGGAGAAGAAGAAAACAAAGTCAGGGATAAAAGAGATGAGCAGGAGATAAGTGGCCATTGAGACTAAATAAAAAAGCAAGAGAGTTAAATAATAATAATAATAATAATAATAATAATCAAGAAAAGAACAGGGATTTTTGAAGATAATGTAGGGAAAAATAATAATAACAACAAAAACGAAGATGAGCTGTTGCCATGCAAGCCCACAATAAATATGTTCAAACATCAATGCTTGGCCCAAATCACCAAATCAAGACCAGGCTCAATCCAAAAGAGGTTTTATTGCAAATAGCTTTAATTTTTACACTTCTTTTTGTTTATTTGCTTTAGTTTATTTTAATTAGTCATGATGTTCTTCAATTAAATTAATAAATTTGTTTAATTTTTTAAATGAAATAAAAATAAAAAATTAAAATATAATGTAAATGGTTATTTTTAAAATCTTTTATATGGTAAAATTTAACTATATTAAAGTGACATTAAATATGATGACTTACCGTCTAAAAATGATGCAATGATTACATTAATACAATCAAATACCATATTAATATAAATAACAAAGAAAATTTTACAACCGTTAATAATTGAAGTGAGATTATTAATTTCAAAAAGTAAATAGATTCAATTTTTTTACGAATTATTGTATATGAATTAAGTCTATACATAGATTAATGACATAATTTGTCTAATTACATATTGATATTTTTTTAAAAAAAGTGTAAATTATGGTTACTGGTTTTTTTTTTTTTTGCTTTTCTATTGCAATCAAAATCTATTACATACTCTCACTTAAAAAAAAAACTATTACATACTGTGATTTAGAGTAAGCTCAAGTGATAAACGTAAGTAGGGTTCGAGACTTGGAGTGGAGATCTTAGTTGGAATTGTAATACTCTCCCAAAAAAAGAAATTGCAAGAGTATATTGTTCCTTTACTTTTTTCATTATTAATTTCTTTGCTTGTAAATTATAATAATGCCGTCAACATATCAATTTATTATTTTGTAAACTATTAATAAATATTAAAAAACCATTTTTCAAAAAATGTTTTGAATACTGTTTTGAAATTGAGAAAAAATCAGTATAAATGTAAATTTTTTTAAAAAATGGATTTAAACCATATTGTCAAGGAAAACGAAAGACTAATATATTTTTACTAATTTAAAATTAATTATTAAAGGATGGTTTTTTTTTAATGTCAATTAATCGAATTGGATTGATATTATTTAACTTGTGAATGCAGTTAGAGTCATTATTAATAATGTATACAAAGTCAACTAATTAAAGTATAGTTGGCACGCATTTCATTTTGCATCTATACGTTTCTTATACATGTGAAAATCGTCTACTTCTAGTATAATATTATAACATTAACGTTTAACACACACAAAATTAACGAAACTATATAAGGGAAAATTAAAAACTAGCAGTTCAATTTAATTTTTTTTTGTGAAAACTACTGATATCATATTATCATGCAAAAAATAAAAACACATGATGTAAAAATTAATTGTTTTCTATACAAAGTAATTAGTGAAATAATTCTGTTTAATTATTAATTATTATTCTATACGTTTCAAGATTAAAACATTGTTATATGTCTATTTGATTATTATAAATTTCATATAAAATTTAAAAATTTTATTGACCATACATAAATAATTTTTTTAATTTATTCTTTGTGAAAATAACGGTCACATACTCACCACGTGAAATCCACGTGGAAAAACATCAACAAGAAACTCGCAAAAATAAAGAAAGAAATTAAAAAAAAATTAAACGTTGTGAAGTTAAGTCCACTAGAAAAAGAGCCGTCAGTCAGTCGTTAGATTGGAGAAAATTCCAAAGAATGCCCGTCATTTTCAATCACAGATCTCTTCTTTTTGTTTTCTTCCACTAAGAAGCCGACCCACCATTCCGAACTGTTCTTTTATATTTTTGAATATAATATTTAAAAAACATTTTTAATTATTTTAAAACAGTTAAATAAATTTTTAATTTTTAATTATATTTAATTAAATTTTATATTTTTATTTTAAATAAATAAATAAATTAATAATTAACATATTATTATTAATTAAAATATCAGTTGTCAATTTATATTTATATGATATTAATGAAAAAAAAATATTATATAACTATAATATTATGTCAAATTAATATATTACATTATCATTAATTATAATATATCGACATATAACACATCATTATCAATTACTATATATTAATATATCAAGTTAATACTATACGATATAAAATAAAAAATAAATTTTAATTTAATCAATTATTAGTTATAAAAACTTATTTAATTTAATAAAATAAAAAATTTATTTAATTTAAAATAAAAATATAAAAATTTAATTAAATATAATAAAAATATAATAACTATTTGAATTTTCTTAAATAAATTAAGAACTTTTTTTAAATATTTTACTTAATTTTTTTTATTTTTTTTCACATTTGACTATTTTTGACATAATATTTTAAAAATATTTTAAACTTTCAAAAAATTTAAATAAATTTTTATTTTTTATTATGTTCAACAAAGTTTTTATATTTTTATTTTTCATCAAATAAATTTTTATAATTAATAGTTGATTATATATTATTAATGAAAATGTTATTTATAATTTGATGTTATGTGATACTGATATGATATAATAATAAGAATATGTGATATAATTATGTTAATATTTTTTTAAAATTTATATTTTATTAATCAAATTACTATTTAAGAATAGTAATCCTATTTTATTACTTGTTGGTAGGATAATTTAATTTGCATTGGGACGAAACATTTAAATTTCAAAAAATGGGACAGAGAAAGAAGCAAAAAAGACATTTCCAACGATTAAAAGCTCCACCAACCAAGAAACAAAAGTCCCCACCGCCCTTCAAATCATTCTCCTGTCGACTGCTCGGTCTTTCAAGTTTCACCACTCATTCCCCTCAACTTTGTTTTAATTACGAATTAAGGCCCAGAAGAATATTCATTGCAAAATTAATTCATTCAACTAACAAAAATTCTACGCTATTTCTTTCTGACCTGTTCGAAGCTCAAGTTGACTTGACTTGACCCCGATTGGTGGACCACTGTTCTTCCAACGTGGCTGGTGCTTGACGTGATCTCCTGTCCCCTAAACGACGTGTTTTGCTTTCAAGTTTTAGAAATCTGTTTGTTTCTTCTTTTGGGTAATTGTTTTGATTATTTGTTTCTTTTTTTTGGTTTATTTTAAATTTAAATTTGAAAATGGGGTAACCATCGAAGAAGAAGCAAGGAAATTTCAAAGAGGGAAAGAAATCAAAGAATAATGAAATTATAATAATTATAATAATCTTTTGCTTCCTTTTTGAGCGTAAAGTTTGAAGGTTTTGTCTCCAAAAATAGTGAGTTTTAACAATAATTCCTAAATTAAAAGCTCTTTCCTTTGTTTGAAGTTTCTTTGCTCTTTGCTCTCTTTCTCTGTCCGTCTTTCGAAGCTTATGCATCCTCTGAATGCTTTCCGCTTAATAATCCCAGCCCTTTTCCCTGCGGATCAAATCTAGGGTTAAGGTTCCCCAATATTTCACTCCACAATCAGAAACCAAACCGGAGAAACCAACCCTCTTTCTTTCTATTTTTATACTTTTTTTTTTTTCAAGTAAACGATGAAACGAGCAAAACTTGACTCGCTAGTGTTACCGAGTCGACTCAGGCTAGTTCAGTTCTTGATGGGGGTTTTGTTTCTCTACCTTCTCTTCATGAGCTTCGAAATCCCGCTCGTTTTCAAAACTGGCTACGGTTCCGGTTCTGGAGGGTTCTTCACCGACACGTTGCCGAGACCTTTGTTTCTCGAGAGCGAAGAGGACTTCGCTGACAAATCCGCACCCGCTCGGCCCGCAAACGACCCAGACCCTGTTCGCCAGCCCGGAAGTCGGACACCGGAGCGGAAAATGCGGGAGTTTAAGAAAGTTTCAGGTCTCCTGTTCAACGAAAGCTCTTTCGACAATAACGATTCTAAAGACGAGTTCTCGGTGCTCCATAAAACCGCCCGACACGCCTTCGTTGTCGGCAAGAAACTCTGGGACGACCTCCAATCGGGTCAAACAAATCCGATTCAGAACCCGGACAACAAAATCAAAGCAGAAACCGAACCGAATCATGCCTGCATTCGATTTCCTTATCCGGGTCGGAGTTCATGAGCCGGGGCCGGATCTTAGTCCTTCCCTGCGGGTTAACGTTGGGGTCCCACATTACGGTGGTCGGGTTGCCGCATTGGTCGCATGCAGAGTATGATCCCAAAATAGCGGTGTTAAAAGAAGGGGATGAGTCGGTGATGGTGTCGCAGTTATGATGGAATTGCAAGGTGAAGACGGTGGACGGCGAGGATCGCCGCCGGATTCTTCATTTCATATCCGAGGTTGAAAGGGGATTGGAGTGGGAAGCCGTGGATCGAGCAGAATACTTGTTATCGAATGCAATGGGGTCGGCGTTGAGGTGTGAAGGGTGGAAGTCTAGAGTGATGAGGAAACAGGTTTTTTTTTTTTTTTGGTTTTATATTTTAGTGCGTTTGGCTAAATGCTGAGTTAGTAAATGAAGAATGGAGGTTGAAGAAGTTTGAAATTTGTTTTGTTGATTTTTTTATTGTTTGTTAACAATTGTTCGGTAGTTAGCTAATTTTACTGAAGTTGGTTGTGGTGTTGCTTATGATCTTGTTGGGTGGGAGGGGGGAGGGGAGGGGGGGGGTGGAGGTTGGAGTTGTTTTAAAAGTTATTTGTATGAAACACTATGACAATATTGCTGATTGTTTGTATATTTTTAATATGGTAGTTGATGGACAAGTTAAATGTGAGAAATGGATTCGAGATGATGACAATGGCTTGGAAGAATCGAAGGCTACATGGTGGTTGAACAGATTGATAGGAAGAAAGAAGAAGGTGGCGCTAGATTGGCCATACCCTTTTGTAGAGGGAAAGTTATTTGTTCTCACGTTGAGTGCTGGTTTGGAGGGTTACCATGTCAATGTCGATGGGCGTCATGTTACCTCATTTCCTTATCGAACTGTGAGTTAACATCTTGATGTTGGATTAATGATTTGATGAATATAGAACATCTTGAAATTGCTGATGATATTTACAGGGATTTGTGCTTGAGGATGCTACCGGGCTATCTCTAAATGGTGACCTTGATGTGCACTCTGTGTTTGCTGCTTCCTTGCCCACTTCACATCCAAGTTTTGCTCCGCAAAAACATCTTGAGAGGTTGAGTAAATGGAAGTCACCACCACTTCCTGATGGAAATGTAGAGCTTTTTATAGGTATCCTTTCTGCTGGGAATCATTTTGCTGAGAGGATGGCTGTGAGAAAGTCCTGGATGCAGCATAAGTTAATAAGGTCTTCAAATGTAGTTGCTCGGTTTTTTGTAGCACTGGTAAGGGTAGATAAAGCAGGCACAAGTTCTTTTTTTGAGAAAGCCCCCTTGCCTGATATATTTAATCTTTTTTGTTTCCTAGAATGGAAGAAAGGAAGTAAATGTGGAGCTGAAGAAGGAAGCGGAGTATTTTGGTGATATTGTTATAGTTCCTTACATGGATAACTATGACCTAGTTGTACTAAAGACAGTTGCCATCTGTGAATATGGGGTGAGTGGTGGGATGATTTGACATTTCTTACTTTTATTTTTTTGCTAAAATTAAGTTTTGTAATTGGATATAGTACATATAAAAAAGTAATTGAAATATTATTGTTCTTTAGTTTTAAAATCTAGAGACCAAGAACTACCTTTATACGGTATCTTGTTGTTGACAGGACCGTACAGTGGCTGCAAAATATATTATGAAGTGTGATGATGATACATTTGTTCGGCTGGATGCTGTGATTAAGGAAGCAAAGAAAGTTGGAGATAAAAGCCTGTATATTGGAAATATGAATTACTACCACAAGCCCCTACGTAATGGTAAATGGGCAGTAACATATGAGGTATGCATTTTCTGTTGAATTTAGCAAATATTTTAGGCATATTTACGTTTCATCCCCTCTTTAATTAGTTTTGAATGCTTAATTTTAAGTGGAGTTTCCGGTTATAGTTATATTTATACTATTTTGGAAGAACTGCATTGTTTAGATTGTGATAGAACATGATTAGAACTTCTTGTTTTCCATTTGTTTTTTTATCTTTATATGCATATGTACTGTTATCTGTATTTTGATGTGCTTTGCAATGTCTATTCTCCATTTTGTTATAAAATATTTCCTCTTTCAGATGAGAAAAGGTAATGTGATTTTAGTAGCAAAATGATGGAACCTCTTGCTATCAATTCATTATATATATATATATATAGATTTGTTATGTTTTTTTGTTCATGAGTTTGGCCTTTAAGAAAATTGTTTCTCATTTTTAATTGGCACTGCATGGGAGGTTGCATGCCTTTGCGAATGCTTGAATTAGTAATAATTTAGTAATAGTTTTTGAACTTGCTCTACATTGAGCAGCATGAAAAAGCAAAAAAGTTTCTTATAATCAATCTAAAACTGGGTTGGAATTTAAAGTTCAGTTGAATATAGTTGTAGATACTTGTAGACCTGTCCTTGCCTTACCTATGGTTTACTTTTTATTAAAATACTACTTAGGTAGTTGCCCATATCACAATCTGCTACTTATTGTAGTTTCTTTTTTTCTTTTGGTGAATTCCAGGAATGGCCTGAAGAGGACTACCCACCCTACGCAAATGGTCCGGGGTACATAGTGTCATCTGATATTGCACATTTTATCGTAGCTGAGTTTGAGAAACACAAGTTGCGAGTAAGTCAACTGTTTATTTTGCATATGCTTGGGTGTGCACGGTTGTTCTTTAAATAGCAATGGAGTTAATTAGTGTTCATTAAACCATTGAGCACATATTGCAGCTATTCAAGATGGAAGATGTGAGCATGGGAATGTGGGTGGAAAAATTCAACAGTTCAAAACCAGTGGAGTACCAGCACAGCTTGAAATTTTGCCAGTTCGGATGCATTGAGGATTATTACACTGCTCATTACCAATCCCCAAGACAGATGTTATGCATGTGGGATAAATTACTAAATCAAGGAAAGCCCCAATGCTGCAACATGAGATGACACCATTATACCAAGGAAACGATAGACATAGTTTTCACTTTAAATATGGTAAATTTGAGAAAGGAAAACAGAGAAACAAATTTTTGCAGTCAACGGTAAATCTCTGTATATTTTGGGGTTTAACTTAGATGTAGTGGGGCCTTTCCTCCTCCCCTCGTAATTTAATTCATTTACCTTGGCCATTTTGTCTACATTCCTCCAATGTCTGGGGCCTCAGCAGACTGGAGGAATCAATACGAGGAGTATATGTAAACCACACCTGCGTTGTAATCTAGATTGAGGAATAGGGAGTAAAGATACGAAAATTTACGGATATAAGTTGGAAGGCCAATCTAGCCATGATTGAAATGGCTTTAAAGTCTCAGAGGACGATTTCTGGTAACGATACAAGAATTGCGGTAAGAGCTCTCTATTCTATCTTCTGTTTAAACCTCAACTTTTCACTTTACACCTGGAAATGTATGCTTTTGTCTCCCCCTTCGATCTCTAACGCTTGCTCCTACGGAGGATACATGTAGCTGACATTATTTATTGTAGACCAGTAGCAGAATATTCGACGTTAATCTAGGTGGATGGCAGAAACAAGCTAGTCGAGGAGCTGTGTTACCACACAACGTAAAGGCACAGGGCCGCCTCTTCAAAAAGGAGTCCTGAATTTTATGTTGGTTGTATATTAAAATGAATATTATTTTCAATTTGTAAGTCATGAGATTTAACGGGATTAAAACAGATAATATCTTATAAGTTGATGAATTGTAATAATTGATATCAAAACTTGTTTTGAGGTGGATAGATTATGAATCGTATGTCAATTTTGTACCCCTTGTTAGAGTGAATCTTACTCGGCTGGTGAGGCATCGTCTTGTGGGACAGCAAATTAGCAATTGTTACTAAATAAACAGAGCTTTCTAGCAAGTCCGTGACTTTTAAATCCCGCTAGAAGTTTCGCGGCTTGTATCAGATCAGCTGCGCGTACTTGCATGTATGAAGTTCATCCCAGGATGACCATGACTCATCCTATTACAGCCAAGAAGATTTCAGGATTTGGCATATATTTCTTTCCTAAAGAGGTTAAATATTTGGTTAGAGATGCTATATGTTTTCAAGTCTTGCTGCTCTGCTATTCACCTAGACACACCTTAGTGACTGACCTCTTTCTCTTGTGTACGAAGAAAAGCTCTACAGTGAGTGCTAGGAAACTAATAGGAGTGACTGACCTCTTTCTCTTGTGTACGAAGAAAAGCTCTAAAGTGAGAGTTAGGAAACTAATGCTTTTCAATTTTTCCCTGGTAGTGATCTGGCACCTTCAATACCAGCTAAGCACCCACTAAGAAAGATCCTGTGAATTCCTAGTCTTAT
>NW_018397266.1:6846067-6863293 GCF_002168275.2 Theobroma umbraticum
CTGTTGATGCTTGCTGCCTATAACTCTTCAATGTGTGGTTGTAATAAGGTTGGTTAAAGACTTAAAGCCCGTTATCTGCCTTCAAAAAGTGGACACAAAATGAGGAGAGAATAAACTGGAGGCATAAATCTTCCTTTCTCACTTTCTAGAGCTTGCCTATGGATATAGATACAAATAAAGAACCTTTACAGTGAAAGCGATTCTCTTTTAGTGGATGATGAGCTCAAAAGAAGGAACCTTATTCCCATGATCTTGTTTTTAATACTCTCAAACCCTCCGGGCTCTCTCAATTTCTGCTTTTTAACCTGATTCTTATGTTAGGATAAGCTAATGATCATTGTCGCTCTAAAGTGCTATAAATTTAGTTTGCTTTAATGAATGGACCGGTGATGTTAATCACTTAATATAGTAATATACTGGCTACTGTACAAAATGAAAGTAACTTCATCCCCAAGAATATGAAGTGTTCATATATCCACCGTCTAGACGCAAAGGGAAAAAGCAAAATGAAACTACTGTCTTTTACACAGTTCTTCCATCTCAAGATAAATTACAACAATTAATAAAGCATTTTTTCTTATCAGAACTGTGAGAAGTTGAACTTTTTGTCCTCTCGCATTGCAGAAGTCTTAGAAACAACCAAGCAAAGTCAAACTTCAGTATTTTAATTCATTTTGGAAGTTGGAATTTTGTCCTTCACTAATTGGCGCCTATAGCAGGACCATGGCCAGAATCCATGACAGAGAATAGATGAACAAAGTTCCTGCAACAGCAAGAAAACTACCATTTTAGTTTGCAGATATCAAACCAAAAATGTGGGTGCTTGACTTCGTAAAATGGAAAAGGAAAATGTACATGTAATGAATACCTGTCTGAAGGGGGAGTAGTCTCAAACCGTTGCTAAACGATGATACAAAGAAACAAGTTGATGTCGTGTTTATGCCATTAGGACAGTTGCAAACAAATGAATTGTAAGTTCCAGTGTAACCACAGACTCCATAGCTTTTCTCACAATCTGCGCACGAGTTCGGATAGTCGTTATACACATTGAACTTATACTTAAGTGATATTCCGTACATCCAGTTATCAGGGTTAGATTCCTGGCCACTGAAGCTATAAAATCCAGAATATGAAGAGCACTGCAACTTCTGCAAATTCAATTCGAAGGATGGGCCGAGATCCACTGGTGTATAAACACAACACGTGGATATTGGGAGATTAAGGATGCTAATTGCCCTGCAAGAATACAAGTAACTACAAATGGGAGCACCTTGTTTGTCACATAGGGGAACAGCACTGCTGTTGTCAACATTATAGCTATTTGATCTAAAAATAGGCGACGAAGTGGTTGAGCAGTCCAGGAGAGTGAAAACATTGTCGTCTGTGAAAGAAAAGGGGGCATCCCAATCGAGGCCGAAGCCTTTGCTTGGCTGAGAGCAAGCACAAGTTGACATGGAAGGATCTGAGATGTATATGACTTGGTTGCTGTAGTCTATGTTGGTAATTGGATAGTTGCCAGTGTGTGTCGTCAAGGTGAGCTTTTGCTGGTCACAAGTTACGTATTGCTGAAAGCGTGGGTCACCACAGCCAGGGCCAGTTCCAAATGGGTACTTGATAGGTAGATTACCGCAGTTTCTTTGGCAGGCCTGAGATGAGACCAAAGAGGGAAGAAAGATTAAAGAGATGAAGGGGAGGAGAGTAATGAAACAGCGTTTTAGCTTCATTTTTCTGGCTACGCTTGGAGAATTAGAGAGGAAAGTTTGGGATGTGTGAGAGCAATTAAGGAAGAAGAGGGAAAGAGAGCAGTGTGGAATTGGTATTATATTATTCTGAGCAAGCAGCTAGCTAATGAGTGCTGCCTTTAGAGAGTGAAATAGGGAGAAAGATATAGGGAGAGATGGAAGGAAGCATCATGCGCTTTTGTTTTATGGGGATTGGTTGTATGACTTTCGGTGTGAGGTTGGCTAGCTTTAAGGGACCTTTGCTTTTCCCTATAATTAGATGCCTTGTTTTCTTAACTATTGCTGGCGTTGCAGTTGGATGATGACTTCTTATATGTACTTTAAAGTTCCATTTGGTGATTCAAGATTACTTGGTTCGCCTGCCAAGAAGATTGAGAAAAAAAGTAGAGAGAGAGTTTCCACAATCACCCACTGTTTGATTTTCTTTTTCAACGAAAAACAAACCCCAACTTGGAGGAAGTTTGTGCACGAGATGAGCCATAACAAAGTAGTACATGGTTTTTTCCTTAGTGTCAAAGCAAAATCAACTTCCACGGTAAAGCAGACAGCGAGAGAAACCCCTGAACAAGCAAATTATACATTTATGACTGCAGGTATTTAAATTCAAAGGTTCTGAAACAGGTTTAATGTGTATATGATTCATGTGCACAGCCGGCGGTTTTCCGCGTTATTGATATATATATATATAGTGCTGTTGCTAGTATATATTCAAGATTACCAGTTAGGAGACAAGGAATCTGTGCTTATATTCCAATTAAGTTGGTGAAAATATTGGAGGGTTGGTCTGTTGGATGATCAAATCTCACATGCTTTGGCTAGGAGGCAGGCATAAGTTGACCCTCGATTACTTTAAATGGGGCATCACATGTCATTGGAATTAATTAGTCTCTCTGCCAATGTGCTAATCAGGACACTGAATCAACATTCAAATAAATCACAGGGCATAGCAATTAATAGACACATTGATCCACATTCATCGGAAAGGCGACACAGAAATTTTATGTGAAAAACAATACAATAAAGGTACAAAGTCTCTACTTCACTCTCGGACAAGGTTTAGGCTTTACACTTGGAGAATATAATTAATTAAGAGAAACATTTTAGACATATTCCAATCCCAATACTTCGATTTGAAATCTCCAACTAGTTAAATGTTCCTACTTTCTTTGCTTTTGCAACAACTAAGCTTGTGCATGTAATCAACCATGCAATTTTCTTGACCGCTGTGATTCATCTCTTAAGCTATTGAAAGCCTGCCTTCCTATTGTCGGTGCATGAGAGTTACCAAGAACAAGTACTTTTGTAAAAGTTCCTATATTTCATATTGCTCCTACCTAACCCTCCACCCTGCAAACAAGGGCAGCCATTAAAAACAATTAATGAAGGTCCATGACTTGAGCATTTGTCTTTGTAATTAATGAATGATGAAAAGGAGTAGACACTCAGGCAGAACATGATTAACAAGAAGGATAGGAAAAGGCAATGGAGATGAGATGTGGTCGAATATATATAAAAGCACTTTCCTTCCCCTTTTTATTATCACATTACCAAGTTCTAAAAGCACAAAAGTAGTCCATTACAATTTTCATCTTCTAAAACAGCTTTTATTTTAACAGTAGTATCAAACAAATCCTATATATGATTAAGGTTTGATGAAAGCTTGTGAGCAGAGACAAGATAGTAAATGATTTATGGCTTGATGAAGAAGGAATCTTTTTCCCTCTTTAATCGAGATATGGAATCGCCACTCCATCACATGGGGCCTATCAGAATAGATAGTTTAATCAAATACTGCTCCACTGAAACCAGAATACAACTAGCATAAGGCATCTCAATTAAGAGGAACTTTAGCAGAAAAAATTATGCTTCAAAATGGAGAGTGGAGACAATCTTTTGCTTTTTTTTTTTTTTTGGGTTTAACAAGAACATTAATGGGTGTGTTGTGCTGAGTAGGGCAACCATGAGAGTTTTATGAGTAAAAAATTAGAAACAAAATTATGGTGCCAGTTATAAGTGAGCTAAAGATGAAGCATTGAGCAGCTTTCAATCGTAATAACACAATATTTTTTTTGTTGATGCGTCGAGAAGACCTACGGCCTACTGATACGAGCTATATTAATCAGTGAAATACTGAAATGATTGAGCTTTAAAGTGTACAGTCTTGTTCACTTGGCGGTCTCTTGAATAACCAACGTCTTCAAAAGAAATATTTGTTAAGATGTTGTATATAACCACTTTCAAACAAGTCTATATAAGCATAAGCTTTTAATTAAGATAAAATAAATCAAATGGGCAATTAAGAGTAGATGCCTCATATTTTACTCAAAAGTTTAAGTTCCAATTTATTTTTTTAAAAAAGTAATAAATTAAGAAATTAATTATCATCTAATACACCGTAAGTGAAGTTTTAAATTTCAAAAACAGGGTTAGAGGGTTGTCACTTATCTTATTAAAATATATTTAAAAAATCAATTAATTAATATGATAATAAACAAAAAAACATGTCATGACATTCTAATGACACTTGAGAAGTTTAAAGTCTTAATTGGTGATGTATAGTATAACATGTTAGAACATCGAATTAGAAAATGTAGAAATTGGCTTCAAGGCGTGTATCAATGTTATTGTTCTTAAGGTTTTATTCGCCCCACTTACAGTGTGTAAAAGAGTTATCAGTGTATAAATCTCAAAGATACAATGAAACCTAATGGTTGACGTTATTTTGCATTGACGAAATCAATTCACTGAGCACTCACTGAAATATGACAAGATTATCAAACTTTTATGTAATTTTCTTGCAGCAAAATGATATAGAAGAAAACTTAAAGAATATTTGAGGAAGGAAGAAAAGACGTTATTGTTTTCTGTTGTACTTTGTGTTGTCTAAATTGTGGTCTTTTTTATAAGCTTATATGCCTATTTCCAAGAGATATAGTTTACACCTATTCATTTCAAATAGACATAACTCTTGGTTCTTCTCAACAGATATAATTATTGGTTTTTTCCAACAAACTTAACTTTTTGAAAATGTCTAACAGTCTCCACCATTTTCAAATTAATTCAAATTTTTGATAATCTTGAAATTAAATTGCATAAAGAAAGGGGTTTTTTGATTGAACCTTTACTTAGTGAAAACATGCTAAAATTAATCGAAATTACATGTTAAACTATACTTTGTACGAGCCATTCTATTTGGTTAACCAAACATATCTCGTACAATGATTTCAACGCCAATGAATGCGTCGTACTCAATGATACTTTTATGGCTATCTGTCTGTATCCTCTTTTCATGAGTGCTGTTAAAGTTAAGCTCTTGAACTCTCAAAAATGGCCACACTTCACAGTCACATAAGTAGATCCCATCAAGAACGTCTTGTTAACTAAAACAATTTAACAAATTTATGTTATGGATCTATTAAGATATATAACTCATTATTTCCTGACCATTATGAGTACCTAGCACTTGGGATGGACTATAATATATCATATTATAGTGTTAGCAGCAACATACACATTATGTTTTTTGTTTCATTGAACTTTTGACTTGACATTATACTAAGCATTGAGTCAAGTTTCCACCTGGGTGACTTTCAATTTATGAGCTTGAGTCTCATCCTGTTTAAAGTCTTATTTACAAGATCTCAAGCAAGACTTTTTGTTAAAAGATTCGTCAAGATTTCACTAGACCCTACAAAAGTTATAGTGATCACTTCATAAAAAATTAATTATTGGACATAGTTATATCTTAATCTAATATGTCTAGACTTTTTATTATACACTTGGTTATATGCTTTTGTTAGAGTTGTGTCACTATCAAAATGGATAAAAATTGAAAAAACTGGTTCAGGCCATAAAGGCACACCATAAGGTAAATTTTTAAGCCATTTAGCTTCCTTGGTGGTAATAGTCAATGCAATCAATTCGATTGCTATAGTAAAATCCGTTATACACGTCTGTTTCTTGGAAATGGCATCCCCACCAAGTATGAAGATCCATCTGCTCTAGCATTCAAATATTGTTCTAGTACTAATGGATGTTTATTATAGCAAAACCTATAGTATTCTGTTCATGGCTTGCCAATGTAAAATACTTAGATTACTTATGTATTTACTTAACTTTCTAATAGAAAATGCTATATCTGGCTTTGTACATGTCATTGCATATATTAAGCAACTAATTACTTTTTCATATTTTAATTGATCAACAATCCTACCAACATTAGGTATAAATTTAATTTGAGCATCCATGGGTGTAGATGTTAGTATAACATGACTATGATCAAACTTTTTAAGTACCTTTTAATGTAGTGTGATTGTGACAAAATTATGCTATTTTCATCTCGAAATATTAATTCTGAAGATGACATCTGTTACACCCATTTCTTTCGTTATTTGATTCTAGACAACATTCAGGAAATATATTATTAAGTCTGTTTTCCTTTGAAAATCTTAAGACTATTCTTAAGTTACTAAAGGAATTTAGCATTTCCTTGATAAGCTTTATTCTATCAAGGTTTTATTTGCCTCACTTGTAGTATGCAAAAGAGTTACCAGTGTATAAATCTCGAAAATATAAAAAAACTTAGTGATTGACGACAGTTTGCATTAACAGAATCAATTCACTGAACACTCACCGGAGTATGACAAGATTATCAAACTTATATATAATATTTCTGCAGTAAAATGATATAGAAGAAAACTTGAAAAATATTTAAAAAAGAAAGGAAATATGCTATTATTTTCTATTATTAATTCTATTGTCTAAATAATGATATTTTACAAACTTAGATGTCTATTCCCAACAGACACAATTTGTGTCTATTTCAATCAGTCACACCTATTTATTTTAAAGAGACATAACTCTCACAAATACAATTGTTGATTTTTTCATCAGACGTAACTTTTTAAAAATATCCAACATAGTAGTTTGTAATATCCAATGTCAAAATCAACATAATAATTTTTACACTCCTAATAAGTAAATTTTTGGACCATATACAAGTTTTTGAGATAAAATATAAGAAAGCACCACTTGAATATGTTTTTGTCCTTTTTCCTTTCTGTTTCTTATTTTTTAGAGAGTTTAAATCCGTTCTTTCTAAACCCATTTTGATTTCTAATTTACCTTTTTCTTGATTGTTGCATTATTTTGATTTGTAGTAAGATGGAAGAATGAATTAAGATTCTTTTGATTGATACTTCTGTTATTTGTTGTTTTTGCACAAAATTAAAAAACAAAGCAAAAAATAAAGAATGAATAGCAAATAAAAGGGAGGCGTTGTAAGTTAGGGTTTTTAAATATTGTGCCTCATTTGGTGACTGAAGAAGAACGGTTTGCTCTAATTTCTCTATTCAAATCTGACATATTTGTGGTGGAATATGCCCTAATTTGAAACGTTCTAAATTGTTAAAAAACAGAGAATAAAATTAGTCATAATCCAAATAACTGATCGAACCCGTTCGATTTGATTATTTGCTTACTATAACTCGATTGATTTGATTTCAAACAGAAAGCAAGGCCTGGCTGCTATGTTCTTGGGCCCAGATGGGCTTCATGACAAAGCAAAGTTACCGAAGGGTGTTGATGGTGAAGCCCCAACGTGAGCCCGCGGTACATTCTCTCCTACGTAAAGGCATTGTTTTGTTCCCTACTGAATAGTGGTCTCTTGTTTAGCTTAACAGCCGAGGCATAATCGTTTTACCTCTTTGAAATTAGAAAACCAAACAAAGCAGGTTGCTGCTGATTTTGATCGGCTTCAAGGTATCACCTTCTTACATTTTCCTGTTAATGGGTTTTCTTTATTTTCTTCTCTCTGGCATGGCCTTTTTTTTTTTTTTTTCCTTTTGGTTTTTTTTTTGTGAAGTCCTCTTTAAAATCTGCAGCGAAGTGTGGTTCCCTCCGTTTTTGGGTTTCTCTCGATGGGGCAAATAAGTGATAGAGTTATTAAAATTATTGTTTTGCGCTGGAAATATATATGATTTGTATGCAAATGCTTAGAGTAAAGAATCTAAAGTTCACTGAATTGGTGCTCGATGAGTAGCTTATGGAAAGTAATTCATATAGGTATAAGATAAAAAGGGTACATTTGTTTCGTATTTGTTTGTCAGGGTTTCTTCTTGTCCCCCATTTTATTAGGAAACCCAGTGGAGTAGCAGTCTTCACTGAGATTAGTAAGCTTGCTAAAATCAGAACATAGGGGTACTTCTTATTTCACTGTCTGAATAGCTTTAATTTATATATTCTTTGTTTCATCGCCTGCAAAAGCATTAGATAAAGATTATTGATTAAGCAATTCATACAGGTGGACTAAGATTTTTACAGTTATTTGCTGAACAATTAGCCAATATAATGATCGGCTTGAAGCTCCACTCTCTAAGAACTGACTTGGATCATTGTTTCACTATTGAGTTTAACTCTAAATTGATATGCGAGGTTCCATGTACAAAGTTTAGTTTCAACAAGAAGAGAATGGCGAACTAGTTAACATATTGTATTGCCTGTTGATGATTGTAATGGGCATTCAAACTCAGTTAGTGATAACAAACCATAGCTCAAAATGTGGTTTGACTGATTTGATATGGCTGCTATGCTGACATACATTTATTTTTATTCTAATATCTGCAGATTTTGTCATGATAATTTGTATTTTACATATGATGGCGTGATGAGAAAGTTCCTTCTCTCTGTTTCTTCTGCATGGAGAGGAGCTTTTGTCTTGTTGATCAAGGATTCTTAAAAGTTCTCGTGATGGGTTTCACCTGCAAAGATGAACAGGTGTGCTATCTCTTCCTTGAGCCATTATTTCCATCTCTTCTCCCATCGTTACCGCCGAACCTTTGCCCCATATTCTTGGCCATTTTTCTTCAAAAGGTATTTGGGCCAGATACTCTACTTCTCAGACTCTGGCACCACCAGGCCTTTTCCCAGTTATTGCCCAAAGAAACCTACCATCAAGGAGTCAGAACTTGTGCATCAAATCTCAACTGCAATAAAATTACGTCGTTCTGAGCCACTCTATCGTGTTCTAAGGCCTTATGAGTCCAAGTTTAGATCTGATCATTTAATTTGGGTTCTGATGAACATTAAGGGTGATTATGGACTTGTTTTGGATTTCTTTGAATGGACATGCTTGCGTAGGGACCCAACACTTGAAGCCCGTTGCATTATTGTCCAAATTGCTGTGGCTTCTAAAGATTTAAAAATGGCTCATCAGCTTATCTGGGACTTTTGGTCAAAACCTAATTTGGATATTGGTCTATCCTTCTATCATTTTTCTGAGCGCTTAATTTACACATACAAGGACTGGGGTTCAGATCCCAATGTGTTTAATGTTTTCTTTCAAGTCCTTGTTGAAGCTGGGATGCTTGATGAAGCAAGGAAGCTCTTTGACCAGATGTTGAATTACAAGGTGATTATCTCTGTTGATTCTTGTAATGTATATCTTAATCAATTAAAAGACCATTTTAATGGGCTTTGGAAGGCAATAAAGGTTTTCATTGAATTTCCTGAAGTCGGTGTTTGTTGGAACACTGCATCATACAACATTGTTATTCATTCTCTTTGTACATTAGGGAAAATAAAAGAAGCACACCGCTTACTCCTGCAAATGGAGTTGAGCGGCTGCATTCCTGATGTTGTAAGCTATAGTACCATAATCAATGGATATTGTCAAGCAGGGAAACTGCCAAGGGTGTTAAGGCTCATTGAGGAAATGCAAGCTAAAGGTTTAAAGCCTAACCCGTATACCTATAACAGTATAATTTATCTCCTGTGCAAGGCTGATAACGTAGCTGAAGCAGAGAAGGTTTTGAGGGAGATGATGAACCAAGGAATGGAACCTGATAGGGTGGTATACACAACTCTCATAGGTGGTTTTTGTAAGCTAGGGAATATTCCTTCTGCCTATAGGTTGTTAAATGAGATGCAGGGACAAAAAATTATCCCTGATGTATTAACTTATACATCTATTATCTGTGGGTTCTGTCAAACTGGAAAGATGACAGAAGCCAGTAATGTCTTCCAAGAAATGCTTGGCATAGGGTTGGAACCAGATGAAGTTACATATACAGCACTTATTGATGGTTATTGCAAGGCAGGAGAGATGAAAGAGGCCTTCTCTCTCCATAATGAGATGGTACACATGGGGCTTATACCAAATGTTGTCACTTACACTGCACTAGCTGACGGCCTTTGTAAACGTGGGGAGGTGGATATGGCGAATGAGCTTCTTCATGAAATGTGTGGAAGGGGCCTTCAACCAAATATATTTACTTATAACTCTCTTGTTAATGGGCTCTGTAAAGCTGGAAATATTGCACAAGCTATTAAACTGATGGAAGATATGGAGATTGCAGTGCTCCATCCTGATGCCTTCACTTATACCACTCTAATGGATGCTTACTGTAAGACAGGGGAGATTGATAAGGCTTATGACCTTCTGAAGAAGATGTTGGATAGAGGACATCATCCTACACTTGTTACGTTTAATGTGCTGATGAATGGTTTTTGTATGTCTGGAATGCTGGAAGATGGTGAGAGGTTACTAAAATGGATGCTGGAAAAGGGTATAATGCCTAATGCAACCACTTATAATACTCTTATGAAGCAATACTGCATCAAAAACAACATGCGTGCCACAACTGCAATGTACAAAGGTATGTGTGCTCAAGGAGTGATGCCTGATGGCAACACCTATAACATTCTGATAAAAGGGCATTGTAAAGCAAGGAATATGAAAGAAGCGTGGTTTTTACACAGAGAAATGATTGAGAAGGGATTTAATCTAACAGCTAGCTCGTATAATGTTCTGATTAAAGGTTTTCTTAAGAGGAAAAAATTTTCTGAGGCAAGAGAAATCTTTGATGAGATGAGAAGAGAAGGGCTGCCTGCAGACGAAGAAATATACAGGTTTTTTGTTGATATAAATTATGAAGAAGGGAACATGGAAACCACTCTTGAACTTTGTGATGAGGTAATAGAGAACTGTCTTGTAAGTAAGGAGAAGAATGAAAACAAGTAGCTGGATTTTGTTTGTGCTGAGCCAATCATGAATGAAGGTGACAGTTTTGGTCGGCTTAGCAATCCCATGAAAATTCTGACTGAATTTTTTCATACATGGTAATGTTTCCTTTTCAGATTCTGTTGGCTTGAATGGATACTTCAATTGATAGACATATCATGCATTGAAAATATGGTGGATCTTTTATGAACATCATGGCATTGATATGATTTTCCTAATTGTATCTAGCGACTACAAAGATTGGTTAGAGGGATAAGTTTTTAAGTTACGCTTTGGTTAAAACTCTTAAGCTCTCGACTTGGGAGTTTGGTCAGGCCTAGGTGACATGCAATTGTAACCCAACCAGAATTGAAGTAATAAGTTTATCTTGCAAATGGATAAAAAGAAGCATGCAGCCATACACTGGGAATCTGGGAAAAGTGCATCTAACCTCGTGAATTTTGGGTGGATAGGTGTGGGTGCAAAAGTGGAGAGATGAAAATGAGCTCTGGTGTGCTTGGTAGAGCAGAAAATAGAGAGGAAAGAGAAGTGGAGCGATGAGTGTATTCTGCCCTGACTCTTCAAACTCTTTCCGGAGGACAGAACATAAGGCCGATTTGTGTGGCTCATGGAGTTTACAGATTTACCTTTACATAAAATCCTTCTTCCCTTTTCATGGAAGAAGCCCATACCCTTGAAACTGTGGAATGTGCATCAGTTTGTTTTTGTTTTTTAATTTTTTAGATTTAGGGGAATAACGATTCAAACTCTGCTTTTCAAGTAGGAGATTATGCATTAATTAATGAGTCAAATGTTTGAGTGCATCAATTTGTTTTTGAGATTATTGTTGTGTTCTTTATTATTATAGTCAATTCATTTTATTTTTTGTGAATAATAACGTTACAATAATGTTAGAATTTGAAGCCCATTGCACCCAACCTCAGGTTATAAGGAAGAATTGCCTTTTTCCTTTTCAAAACTGTGTAAGGAATATATTTTTTTTATTGAAAAAAATATTTCATGAAAAAATAAAAATCCGAAGAGTACAAGTAAAATTGTTGAAAAGAAGAAAAAGTAAGAAAAGTTCTTATTTTTAGAGTCAAACACTCATTACGGAAAATTATACATTTGATAAGTAAATTTATTTATGTATCAAAATTTTATACAATGTTTAACTTTTTCAAAATTTTCATTTAAAATATTTATATACTTTTTTTTATATAAAAGAACTCCTTTTGCACAAATATGTTGGGTTCTTCTAATATATATTTTGAAACTTGTAGTTTTTATATGGTTTCATCGGTAATTCAATAATAATAATTCTTATTTAAGATAAAAGTTAAGGATTTATCATAAAAAAAATTACAAGTGGAAGATTAAACATAAAAATATTTAACAACAATTCAAGCATTTTGCTCTTATTTTTAGAATTTTAAAATTTATTACTAATTAATTTTGATGGTCATTTAAGTAGTAACTCTTTGCTTGTTTATATAGGACACATACAAAAGAAAAATATGCATGTGAACTTTAGGGATCTCTTTACAATTATATGTTCAAGTTCATGTCACTTCATGATTAATATTTTACTTATAACATTTTAGTTTCTTAAATTAATTAAGAAAACTTATTTACTATTTAATTGTGATAACTTTTATCCACACATCGCAAATAACTTCTATAAAGAAAAATTATTGATGAGGTCCTTTTAATTATTATTTTTACTAATAGTCATTTCTCTCATGAATTTTATGGATAACTTATTTTTACTATCACATGAAACTCATGTAGTATCAAATTATGATTTTCATTCTTGTTAGACTTTAATTTTTTTTTCAAAAATATATATAATATTAATATAAATAATATAATTATAAAATAATTTTAGAAAACATATCGATTGAATTTTTTAAGTTCAACAATCTTATGAAAATAACTTAAATATCTTTTCTCAATAAAGAATGTGTGAATTCTTTATTTAGTATTCAATATAATATAATTTAATATATACATAATACAACGTTCCAAGATATAGCTTTTGAATTCAATATCACCTTTAGATAACATCAAAGTTATATAAATGCCAAATAAAATATATTGACATATTAAGTCTAACGATAATAAATAAATTGTACGAGAACTCTTTTAATTATTGATAATGATAAGCTTATGTGGTGCATTTTAGTTAAATCATATTCAATGTATGTATTTCATGTATTACACTTACCTGTTTGCTTTAATGTCACTATTTCTATGGTGGAGTTAAAACATTATATTTTTTTATACAGACATAACAAGTGTAGATTTTAAATAGTTTATCACATTTATAATCTAGAACAATTTTGATAAACACATAACCAAAACCTACAACCTTGCTTAATAGTTTATCAACTATTAGCATAGTTTTTCCCACAATATTGTCCAATATTTTATGATCATATCATATGTCATAAATGAATAAAATATCTATTAAAATATAATATATATAAAATAATAATTAAGGTAACCATTTATTTATCTAATAAATAAATAATAAAATTAGTTTTTTGAGACATATGTGTAACCATCTCTTATTTGCTGTTAAAACTAAACAAACACATCTTTCATGTGCTTCTCCAACACCTTTAAAAGACAAAAAGATTTAGTCAAATGAGTTTGTCACATTTTCGACTGAACCAAGTGGACTTTATGCTCTATGTGCTTTGTTTTCTAGTGAGCTCTTGGCTTCACTATTATTACAATAAAAAGTAATGGGAGATTTTATAAAGGAAACAACTCCACAGTTTAATACAAAATTTTGAATCATGTAGCTTCCTTTATAATTTCACTTGCAGTGACATACTCTGCATCAGTGGTGGAATCCACAATAGTATCTTATTTGTAACTTCTCCAACTTATTACTTAAAGTGAAAACAAACTCAGATGTTAACTTTCTATCATCCATATTTAATTAAAAATTTGAATTTGTATGGCTTGTTATGATTAAATCTTTTTCACCAAATATTAAACAATAATACTTAGTTTGATTCAAATATTTCAATATGTAATTAAGGGTTAATTATAATTATAAGAAGAATATCTTAAGCAAAACAAATTATCTTAACTTAGTTGATAAAGTACTCATCTCTTCCAAAAAAAAAAATAAAAATTGATAAAGTATTTGATAGTTAACAAGGTGGCGGGGATTCAATTCCCCATGAATTGCATTTTTTATCAGTAATTTTAAGTTCGAATAATTGAAAAGAAATTTTCATAATTGAATTGAGCTGAATCAACTTAACTGTATTTAACGACCTATTGAATTAATCAAATTTTAACAATTAATTAGGTTTTAATTGAATTTTGCACTTTTATACAAAAATGAGAAAAAAAAATTGAAGAAATGAATTAACAAGACAAACACAGGTGGGGGAGACGTTGATGAACTATGGCTTCAATCATCTTTGCGCAATTGGAAATCTTTAACTATATATGAGTCTACATTGTTCATTGCTTAATATTATATTGTTAAAGAAGACCTACGGAAAGTAAGGAAAATGAAAGTTCGATTATATAACTGACTGATTGATCCAACAGTAAGGAAAATCTAATTGATTTTTTTGTCGATTCTCGGTTTTAAAATTTTTACATCAAACCAACCAAAAAACTAAACTAATTATATGTATAGATATATAACTTTTAAATTTATATAAAATATAATATACATTTAATATTTTCACTTCATTTTTATTTTTTTAATTTTTTTTTGTTTATGCGTTGTAGAGATGCCAAAGATTGAGATTGTGGATTTCATTTCCGTTGTTGACGATTAATAAGCGAAGATGTTAGAAATGTTTTCTTCACACTTCAATTGAGGTAAGTGTTAAATTTTATGACTTTTTACATAATTTTTCATTTTTAATCTTTTTTTACTTTTTTATTAAAACAAATTTATACTAATTATATTTTTTATTTTCTTTCAATTATTAGATGGTCTATGTGAGTGAATATGAAGAGCCAAGTCATAGAAGAGATTCAAGTTGATAATTTGCAATAGTTAATGGTTTTGTGTTTAATAGTTTTATTTTGTGGATGTTAATTTTATTATCTATGACTTTTTCTTATATTGAATCTTGAATGTTAGTTTGATAATTTATATAAAAAGATATAATTTTGTGAGTAAAGGAACAAATGTTTTATTTTTTTTTATGTTTAGATTATTTGTCTATTTTATAATTATGAATAAAGTTTTTAAGTTTTAATATTATAATTTATAAAAAAATAAAATTTAAAATTAAATCGATTGAACCAATTCGATATTTGATGGATTTAATTTTCTATTATATTTAATCAATCTTGATCTATTTTTTTAAAAATATTTAATCTATAAATATGATAAACCAAATCACCTAATTGCTCAACCTCCAGCACTTAATATTTGCTTATGCAACCAAGCATTGTGCTTGTAAAACCGTCTGAAAATGATTAAGGTGGGCAACGGTTAGAAAGCACCAGTGGTACAGCGGTGGAATACTACCCTGCCACGGTACAGACTCGGGTTTGATTCCCCTGCTGCTGCTTGGTGATGTCGTAATGGGAATATAAACAAACATTTCTCCTTTTGCCTTTGCAATAAATGAGAGAACAAATATCATGTATAAAAAAATAGTTTTAAGCATATATTAAATGATTTAATAGATCGAGTCGGATTAAACTCATTTACCATCTATGAAATCTAGATCTTTAAACAAATTTAATCAATATTTTACTTTAATTAAGAACAAATATTTTAAGATTTTTTTTATACTGAAAGTTCTCATAGGACTCAACTATCCTGTAAAAGTTTTATTAAAAATTAAAAATAAAACGATACAATAGAGAGAGAACAAAATCGTATTTCCAGAATTATATAAGCAAGAGGAGAAAGAATTTCTAGTATATGAATTACTATCTTTACAATTATTTCTATTACATAAGATAAGTAATTTACTTATGTACGTAGATCTAAAATAAATTCATAAAAAGTAAAAGTGAAGAGTACTACTCTTTTATATTTATTTAAATCTAACATAAGGCAAATTAAGTTTATCTAATCTAAGGATGCCAAAAAATTTTGCTTGAGGTTGAGCAAATACCTGTAAGTTTAGATGAGATATCCATGGTTCGACAAATAATCAGTAGCTTGGTCATTTTCTCAATGAATATGGGAGATTCTATAAGAAAATTTATGTAAGCATATTCTAATAGAAGCAAGAAGATATAGAATGTCATGTAACCCTGTACTATCTGTCTTGATCATTTGCACCACTACCAAAGCATCTATCTCAATTTAGATATTTTGTATATCATACTCTTGGCATAAAATAGTGCCTCTATATAGAACCAGTAATTCTACTTTCAATGAATTATTAAGACTTAAATTTTCAAAAAAGCCAAAGATAAGTGTACTTGTATGGTTTCTCAGAACCCCCATCCAGTAGTATTCTGAAAGTTGTTTTTGGAGCTATTTTCATCTTGCAAATAATTAAAAGAAATTATTGACTTGAAGATCAAGAAATGCAATCGTCTTCTATCAAATTATATCAAAGTCTTTACGAAACATTAAAAAGAAGTCAAGCATACAAAAGATTGGTATTTATGTCAAAGACACACTAGGTGTGAAGAATTTTAATTTTTGATAGTAAAACTTTAGCTGCAAACGGGTTGCTTTAACCTCAAACTAGAGCAGTAGTGATGCTGAAACCTACTTGAATCCAATATCATTGAGGAAAAGAAGTATAAGCAGCCATGTGTGAATCCTAGTTTCCATCAATTGTCATTGTAAAAGAAGAAGTCTATAGGCTTGAACCTTTTCATCTTTCTTAGCCAAATGTGGATTGTGGACCAAACAGTGTTGCAATTTCGGGCTGCCCATATTGCTGAAAACTTGAAAATCATGTCATGCGACGTGGTCAACTACCTTATTTAACATCCAGGATTTTTCTTCATCACGTATTAACTCACTGGGATCAAAAGTCCTAATTAGCCATAAGGCCTGTCCTTTACAAAGTCTGGCCAATTTATTGCAATAGCCCAATTGCTTTAACTAAGTTGAAAGCTCCTGGCAAAAGTTATTAGCACTCTATATGTGATGGCAAAATATTTTCATATAATACCTTTTAAATAAATGGATTTACTATAGATCAATATGTTAAATATGAAAACGTTATTGTATTTTAATATTTTGTTCAATGACATACGCTGTATATTCTGTCGATTCAAAAAGTTTGAATTTTCTTTCCTTTTCTTTTTTTAAAAGAAAAATAAAAAAACATTATTCATTGTCATTAGAGGCTAAGATTGAATACAGAAAAGAAAAAAGCTCACGTTCACACTTGCGCAGTTGATTAAGTGGCTGTAACTAATCTGCCAATCTTCTTGATCATCAGACCAACTCTCATTTAGGTCACTTTATATATAGCTCTTCTATGAGCACTAGATAAAACATATCCTCTGCAGTTTGTTTGT
>NW_018397266.1:6863303-6900026 GCF_002168275.2 Theobroma umbraticum
GGAAAGTACATGGCAGTGAGTGACGTGAATGTGTTGGGTTCATGGCCAAGCCCGTTTGTGCTGCGGCCAAGAATTGCCCTTCACCTGAAATCTGTAAACTACGAGTATGCCGAGGAAAATCTATTAGAATCCAAAAGCGAGCTACTCCTCAAATCAAACCCTGTTTTCAAGAAAGTCCCAGTTCTGTTACATGGTGACAAGCCCATCTGTGAGTCTCTCATCATTGTCCAATACATCGATGAGGTCTGGTCCTCGGGCCCTTCCATTCCGATCCGATCCTTATGAACGTGCCAATTCTCGATTTTGGGCTGCCTATATTGACGAAAAGGTTTGTATTTCTTCATACGATTGATCCTGCCGTTGTTGACGACAGTTTATTATGTCTCACCTTGGCGTTTTTGATTGAAAAGATTCTCATAGTTGGTTCTTTTTTCTTGTTTTTCCGTGGTATAGTGGTTCCCTGCCTTGAGAGGAGTGTTGGTTGCTGAATGGGAGCATTCTAAAAAGGCAGCAATAGCGCAAGTGGAAGAAGGGCTGGTGCTGTTGGAGGAAGCATTTGGAAAGTGGAGCCAAGGGAAACCTTTCTTTGGTGGGGACCAAATCGGGTACCTGGACATTGCACTCGGGTCTCTCTTGGTTTGGTTAAAAGTCATAGAGAAGTTTAGTGAGATGAAGCTGCTCACTGAAGCCAAGACTCGTTGCTTGCTCGAGTGGGCTCATAGGTTCTCCTCTCATGTGGCCGTGAAGGATGTTATGCCTGAGGCAGACATGCTAGTAGAGTTTGCTGTAAAGCTTAGAGCCAAGACCTTGAAAGCGAGGGCTATTCCAAAGTGATTAATAGGATGTTTTACTTGATTTATGGAGATGCAAAAGTTTGGAAAATATTCCTACGTTCTTCTTCCTACTATGGCATTAGAAGGTACATTAATAAAATAATTTTTATTTTTATTTCAAGGGAAAGACAAAAATTTGGATCTTGTCTGGATCATTTGATGATAATACTAATAATCTTGAAGAGCAAAAATGTTTTGCTTATTAAGGAATATACTAATATTCACTTTTTTTTTTTCAATTTTTTAAAGAGAGATGTTTTTATTATTGAATGAAGTATTTGATTATGGTACATTATTCTTATTAAGATGTATAATATAATTTTAAATTAATTTAATTAGCTTAAATTTTGATGTAAAAAAAATATAGAAATAGCGCAAACCTCACAAATGGGGCATCAACGGACTAGTGGTAGAATAAAACCTTGCCACCATATAATCCTGTCCAATTCCCGGCAATACCTTGTACTAGTATCTTAAATTGAAGAAACTTGGTCAATCCCGATTCTCCACTGGTGCAATTGAATTTTTTTTCGTTTTGCGATACCTGTACTAATATCTTACATTGAAGAAGGTTTGATCCTTGAAAGTAAATTGATTTGGATTGTGATATTCTACTAGTGAAACTAAAATTCTTTTCTCTCTATTTAGCTAAAAACCATTTTTTGCGACCACATTTATACAATAACTTGTACTAGTTTCTTATGTTGAAGAAGTTTTGGTCAAATTAGAAAGGAAATTAAATTGATTTGAAATTCGTGTCTAAGTTTGAGCCACAGATTTTCCCAGGCTGTCGTGTCCAGCTACCACCAGCTGCCACAATATGTATGACTTTGTCCCTTTCTTTATAAATGCACGGCTGCGGTACACCTATTTGCCATCGTCAAATTTTATTAACAGATATTTAAGGTACTAACTTTTTGTTTAACTTCAAAGTAGATTATTTTTTTAATATAACATTTAATATGATATTTTTATATATTTAAATATTTTTCAAAAGATAAAAATCATACTAAGTATTTTTTTATTCAAAATTTCTATAATACTGGTGTTGATCTCAAAGAAGTGTGCTAGGGGGGTGAATAGCACTTTGTGAATGTCACTAAACTTGATTTTAATTTAGGGCTAATTAAAGATTAATGATAAAAAGTTAAATGCCAGATAAAGGAATGATTTAAAGAAGAATGAAATGAAAAATAAAAGAAGGTAGACAATGCACAAAGATTTATAGTGGTTCGATCTCTTTGACCTACATCTATTACCTTGATCTTCCAATCAAGAATTCTCAAACCAAATCACAATAATCAGTGAAATTTTCAAGCTTCTACCAAGCTTTTACAATGGCTTTTCATAAACTTAGCCACAACCTTTAACAATAATTTTTCCCGAGATCAACCAAAACCTAAATGTAACTTTTCCTAAGCTGAGTTAGAAACTATAATACCAATCAAGTTAATCCAAGCTTGATTAATCCCCTTAGAGTGACTCGCACACACTAAGTAATCAAGTATTACACTAAGTAATCAAGTATTACAGATATAAATAAGTATCTATGATCACTAACTTAATCTGAATGGTACAAGATAAAGTGCTAAACTCTATTACAAAGATTGAAGTGCAAAGCAAGAAGAGTTGGGAGAGTCTTTACTATTTTTGAGCTCTTTTTTTTTTTTAATCTTGAAACCATCTAATCTTCTTCTTAGCCGTTGGGCTGTCTTTTATACTTGAAAATTCAACTTTAATGGATGTTGACAGCTTTAGACCGTTGAAAATAATTTAAAGTCAATTCTAGCCATTAGTTTGTCTTCAAGCGTTCAAATTCAAAATTTCAGATAGTGTGCTCTTAATTGACTAACCATGCTTTTTGGTCAATTAAGTCCTCTTTGTCTTGTAATTGAATTCTCTAACAGTGAGCTCTTAGCTGACTAACAATACTTCTTAATCGATTAAGCCTTTTTTGTTTTGCAATCAAATTTTTGACTATGAGCTTTTAGTTGGTTAACCATACTTCAAGTCTTCTCTATCTCACAATCTGCTTTACTTCGTTAATCGGTTAAGTAAGATTTTAACCGATTAAGAACTTACTATCTTTGAAGTAGTCAATTTCACTTTTGAGTTTTAGCTGACTAACTCTTTTGGTTATCCGACTAAGAGGCTTCTATTTGTGGCTTATTTGTAACTCTTTATTCTTATGAGTTTTGATATTTACTTTTTAGTGATTAATTTATTAATGACATACATTTTCATCCTGCACACTCAAGTAGTATAGTTAGACATAAATGAGCGTGAATGTTTTATTATCATAAAAAACTTATGGAGCTAACAATCTCTCCCTTTTTGATGATGACAAAACATTCATTGATTAATAGCACAATGTCTATTTGTTCCTTTTGTATTGCAGAAGATACGAAATTTCTACCCCTAAGTATGTGCTACCCCTTAATGTATACATGATCTTTTCAAGTTATTTTGTTATCCAACTTAGTAGGCTAGCTAATTTTTATCTATTTCTTAATGAAAATAACAGGTATTGATTCAGACATTTAATAGAATATATTCATATAAGCTTGCAGAACAATCAATAATAAATGACAAGATATTACCAATATTGTAACCAACTATCACCAACGTATCATCATCAACAAACAATATCCATTCTAAAATCAAATGTCATTAACATGCCAACAAAGCCAACAAAAATAACAAAGTATCATATCAAAGCGTAAGTTATCAGCATCCAAACACTAACCATCAGAAGTTAAAATAGCAAAATGTCATAAATAACTACGCATCATTAGAATCAATTCATAAATTACTATATTGTTACTTCAACTTTCTCCCTTTTTTTGTCATCAGCAAAACAAAGATGGTCTACTAGTTCAAGAAAAGTCAGAGAGGGTGGATTCATCAATCTCAAAGAGCACATTGAGGGGTCTAAGAGATGACAAAGGTGATGATTTTTGGGGTGAGGAATTAGGGGAAGGAGTATCTGAGATCTAGAAAGGATTTTGGCTAGAGGATTTAACTAAGGATTTAGCTTTGTCAACCAACCTGAAGACATTCTCCTTTTGAGAAACCTAGTGTTTGTTGCTATTGTATTTTTGCATTTTCTAGTAGGTTTGGCTCTATCTTGTGTAGATGCAGTTGCTTTTCCTTTCACTTTGTCAGTAGGTTCACTCCTACTTGTGGTGTGAACTGATTCAGAGAAAGTTCTTGCAGGTGTTGTTTCTGTGTTCTACTTCTTGCTGCTTCTTGTTTTGCTTGCTTTTCCTTTATCGTCTGATGAAACACATCCATAATCAATACTTCTTCAAAATTTGTTGGAGATGGCTTTATTTTCTATGCTTCATCATGTTGTTGAAGATTACAATTGTCATTAAGAGATTTAATCACTTTTGTATCATCATTGTATTCTCTTTCAATTTTAGGTTCAAGAGTAGGTTGTTTTCTTGCTGGAGTAAGTTTAAGTTCATTACCTTTAGTTTAAGAAGCAGGATTCTCAACAGTTTGTCCTACTGATGCTGGACTTGGGGTTGTTGAGGTACCTTCAGTTGTAGGACCAAATGGTGATTTTCCTTTTTCTTTTATAAAAGTTGCCAACTTTTGCAAATTATCTTCAATTTTTTGAACTCTCTTAAACTGATCTGTAAGGTTGCCATCAATTCTCATCAATAAATTTAAAATCATCTCATTTGAGATTTGAGAGGGGGTTGCCTTTGTTTGAACAGAGGTGGGATACTCATCCCTTGAGATGTCTTTGGGAGTTTTGGTGAATTTTTCTGTTTCAAGTTTGTACCTCATTTTTAGTAGATTTCCAAAATAGATGGCTTGATCTCTGCTTTTAACTTGATCCATCTTATATCTGATGTTCCGGATTCCCTTTTTCTTTACCAGAGAAGTGATTAGGTTTTCATAAGGCAAATTAACTTTATCAACACGATAGGTTCTTTTCATTCTTTCAATCATAAATCTTTCAAAATTGAGGGAGTTTTATTGAATGCATTCTCCATCATCCATAGATATTGAAGACTTACATAGCTAAAGCTACCACTTCTTCCATGAATTGTTGAAGCAATAACGTAGTGCAGGATCCTAGTTTATGGACTCTTGATAAAACTTGCATAACTTTTAAAAGAGTATTTTTCCTTTTCCTAGTGATAACTTCCCATAGATATGAGGGATCATATTCTTTTGGAATTTCATAGGTTCCCACATCACACTCAATATTTAGCAAATTTCTCAGATCAGGGGTAGTAACCACAAATTCTTTCCCATTTAGAAATACATTAATACCATCCTTAACAAAGTCTTCTAGATCATCAAGTTCAGTTTTATCTAGTGTAATGCTAGAGTAGAATTCTCTGACAAGACTATTACTATAAGTTCTATTTTCAAAAACACTTAATTTCTTCAATTTTATTTCTTCAAAATATTCTGACAGATCTCCTTTAATCTCTAGAACTATCCCAATCAATGTATTTTCCACAGGAGATGGGTGCATTCTATATTTTCATAAATCTTTCCTCATGAATCTTATCCCTAAATTTTGAGGATGAAGAATTACCTTTTTGTTGGATTTTCCTTTTTCCATCTCCTTCTTTGATTTTGATGCTTTCTCTTTTTGTTTCTTGCTTTTTTAGTTACTGAAACTGGCTCATTCTTCTTTCTTTTCTTTTGAACCTTGTATGATAGACTATCTTCCATGGAATGTTTCCTTTTCTATTTTTCCAAAGTATCACTTGGTACTGAATATTTGGTCATCGTTCTTGGTAGTTTCAGACTTACAGTTTGAAGAATTTGAGATGAAGGTTTTTGGTTTTGAAAAAAAAAGGGTTTCAGATGAAAGAGAATATAAAGAGAGGGTGTGGAGTTAAGAGAGGTTATTACTCTCCCTCTTTAAATAGGGTCATATATCCCTTTTTCAAAATTCAAAATTTTAGCTTTTATTATTAGTTTTCAAGTAGATAGTTTTTTTTTCCTCTTCCCCTAACTAACTCCCTTGGTTATCTGACTAAAAGGCATCTGATTGTGGCTCATTTGTAGCTCTTTATTCTTATGAGTTTTGATATTTGCTTTTTAATGATTAATTTATTATTGACATACATTTTCACCTTGCACATTTAAGTAGTATAGTTAGACATAAATGAGTGGAAATGTTTCATTATCATCAAAAACTTATGGAGCCAACAACTGGATGTTTAGATGTAGGGTGAATGAGAGTTTTATTACATTGATTCCTAAGAAAAAACCCCTAGTTTAAGTGGGGATTATAGATCCATTAGTTTGGTGGGTAGTATTTATAAATTAATTGCGAAACTATTGACCAATCAGTTGAGAAAGGTTATTGGGGAGGTGGTAGGAGAACATCAATTTGCATTCATATATGGGGAACAAATTTTAAATTCTGTATAATTGCTAATAAGTTGGTAGATATTATGAATCAGAACCGTGAAAGGGGTTTATTGTTGAAAGTAGACTTTGAAAAGGCTTATGATAATGTCTTTTTTGGAGTTTTTGGAGTTCACTTTAGGGAAAATGGGGTTTGGTGCAAAGTGGTGTAGATGGGTTATGAGGTGTGTGAAATCTATCTCAATTTTTGTTTGTGTAAATGGATCTCTTACAAAACCAATTAAATTGCAAAGAGGGTTGTGTCAAGGTTGTCCTTTGTCTCTGTTTTTATTCAATTTGGTTGTGGAAGTCTTTAGCTGCTTGGTGAGAAAAGCTTAAGATATTGGCATTTGCAAAGGTATGTCACTTGGTAATAAAGGGATGCATCTGACATATTTGCAATTTGCAGACGATGCCCTTCTTTTTTGCAAACTGAATCTTGAAGAGTTGTTGACTATGAAGCGAGTGTTAAGAAGTTTCCAGCTTATGTTTGGACTTGAGATTAATTTTATGAAAAGCTGTTTATTTGGTGTTGGCATTCAAGAGGAAATTATGGAGTCATGGGCTTCTAGAATTCATTGTAAAGTGGGTCATCTACTTACATCATATATAGGGTTGCCATTGGGATCGAATATAGCAACATTGAAGATTTGGAAACCGCTTGTGGATAGAATAGAAGATAAGCTAGAAGGGTGGAAAGCTAAATTATTATCATGTGGAGGTAAAGTAACTCTCTTAAAATCAATTATAAATAGTTTGTTCATTTACTATATGTTTGCATTTCAAATTCCACATGGAATTCAAGATGAGCTTGACAAATTTCAACGTTGTTTTCTTTGGAGGAAGGCTACTCACAACAGAGGGGTGCACTTTATTAGATGGGAGAATGTTTTCCAAGAGAGGGATAAGGGGGTTTAGGACTCGTTGACCTTGAAATAAAAAACAAAAGTCTCTTGATCAAATGGCTATGGAGGTATGGGAATGAAAGGTAGGTTTTATGAAGGAGAATCGTGATAGCAAAGAATGAATATGATTTGAATGCCCTGTTGCCCAGAGTTGTTACAACTCGTAATTGCTTTAAGGGATGGAAACATATCATATCTCCTTTAATGATTATTGATAAATTCTTCTTGCAAGTTGTAGCTAATTTAAGAGTGTCGGTAGGTGATGGAAAAACGATTCCTTTTGGGCTTGATGCATGAGTAAAGGATGAGGTCTTGAAATTGGAATTTCTTAGACTTTATGCATTGGCTCAAAATAAAGATGGTAGACTCTGTGAGTTTGGCCAATGAACAGATGATGGGTGATAATGGTAGATTGAACTCAGAAGGTAACTTTTTGGGTGAAAATATACGCAATGGACACGATTGTGGAGTTACTTGAGAGATTTTACTCTGGGGGAAGGAGTTAGTGATAGAATTGTTTGGAAAGCTAATCCTAGAGGTATGTATGTTGCTACGTCATTTTGTAAAATTGCTAGAATGTCTTATTTTGTTGATATTTGTCAGTTAAAATTTTACTATGCAAGTATACATATCGAATAGATAGTTTATTAGCAAGCAGAGTATCGATCCCACAGGGAATTGATCTAAAATTTTACTAAGTACTAAAATTAGAACAATTTAGGTTTATTCAAATAATTAAAATTTGAATTCTAATTGAACTAAAAATTACTCAACTAAAACTAATTCAATTAAAAATTAAAGCAACAAGATAATTAGGCAAACAACAAATCAAACAAGCCTAGGATTATAATATCCCTCACACTTCATCTAAATCTTACGTCGTTTCCTTAACTTATTTCAATGGGTTGAGTTGCTAACTTAGAATTCTAAATTATTTATAAGGGTCTCCTGACTTATTTTATAAAAATATCTATTTTAACTAAAACACTATAATCCCTATGTAAATTGAAATTAAAATAGATTCATTAAGTTCAGGCTCTAATCAGGCTACATATAGCTTATAGGTATATTCCTATCCTATACGCAAATCAAGTAATATGATCATAAGCTATCTCAATTTTAGTCTACACTAAACTCTCTTTCTCAAGTTTGTTTAGGTTCCTAAATCAATTTAACTGGTGGCCAAGCAATTCAAAGCATTAAAAATAAATTGGAATAAACAATTCAAATCCCATTAAAGATAAGTAAGAAAGAGGTTAAAATTTAGATTACATGTGAGTTTAATTGCAATCTTAGAAAAATAATTTAGCTTATAGTATCTACTAAAAACAATATCCAAAGAAATTTAGCCATGACTCCAAGTCAAGAAAATAAGAAAAACACAAAAGTAAAGAGAGAAAACTAATAGTTAGAGCTTTGTGATCTTGATTCTCCCTCCAATTCTCTTATTTTCTTGCTTTGTTCTTGGCTTTAAATCTTCACAATAGTTTCTTGCTGCCTCCCATTTAGAATCTCTGAAAAAGGTCCCTTAAATAGGCTCTAAATAACTTAATTTCCAAAATCCCATCAACTTCTCTTATTTTTAGAAAGTCCCCCAGTGCTGCGGCTCTACTTCTCCAGCGCTGCAGTGCTAAGCTCTTCGAAAATTTGTATGTCTGGTTCCTTTCATCAATGCTGCAGCCTTGTTCTCCCAATGTTGTGGCAGTCGATCAAGTTCAAACATGAGTTTCACCCTACCATGTTCCGAATTGGGCAAAGTGGTAAACATAAAAGTTTTAGCTCTGTCTCTTAAATTTCCAATGGATCAAAGAATCACATCAATTGGACTTCTAGATTGAAACATATGCTCCAAATACCGCATCATACTACAGTGTATTTTGACCATGATCCAATTAGAATTGGGTGAGTTGATAAAAATAAATGTTGTAGCCCTTCTTCCTAGAATTCTCGTGGTCTAAGAATCACCTCATTTGGAGTTGTTTAGAAGAGACATGGTCAAAATACCGAAACATATGCGAATGAAGTCATCACCATACTTGCACTGATTTTCATCAAATGAGACTTTTTCATCAATTTCCTACAAAAGCCATAAGAGAAATTAGCAATAACTACTCTTAAAGTAATTTAAAATAAAACAATATAAATTTTAACTAAAATAACTTAAATTAATCACTTAACAAGTACAAACTTAAACTAGAAAAACACCTAAAATGGTAAATTTCGAACCTAAAATCTCAAAGATCTAACTACTTAAGCCCACAAAATGTGTCAAAATAACTCTATGTAATAGAGTTATCAACATTGATCTATGGAAAAAAATAATTGGTTAGGCTAAGCAATGTATAGAGTTGAGGTTTTTGTATGGCAATTGATGTGAGAAAAAAGTAGTAGTGAAATCTAAGTTAGTTAAAAGAAATTTAATTGGAGAAGATCAAATGTTGTGTGTGTTATGTAGAAGACATTCAGAAATGGTAAATCACTTGTTTTTCTTCTTGTGAAGAGTCATGGTCTGTATGGGTTTATGGTTATCACATTGGAACATTAGTTGGGTTTCTCCTTTTAACGCTCAAAAATTGTTTCTAGCTGGGATTTCAGTGTGTATCAACAAAGATTGTTTGAAAATTTGGACACTGGCCTTTTATGCAATATCTTAGTCAGTTTGGTTATCCATGAATGATATTGTTTTTAATGGAAAAAGTTGGGATGTGAAGTAGTTGTATAATTTGATTAAATTATGGATAGCCGTTTGGCGTAAAGCTAAGTGGCCAGAATTGGTAGAGACATAGGAAGATATATTTAGAAATCCAAATCTTGTTTCCATTCCTACAAAGATAATGCAGGATAGGGCATGTTTGATGTGGGACGCACCAGTGTTGGGTTGGATAAAGTTTAACGTGGATGGTGAGTCGGCAGGAAATCTGGGTGATGCGAGGATAAGGTGTATTTTGAGAAACTTTAAGGGTGATGTCATTGTTAGAATTTCAAAATCAGTGAGGGTTTGTGATGGAAACTTTGCTGAAGTGTTAGCCATTAAAGAAGCATTTACCTTGTTCATTAAGCTCTTATGAAATTCACAATTACATCTATGGGTAAAAAGTGACTCAAGAAATGCGGTGATGTGGCTAAATAATCCTTCAATGGCACCACGGCAGTGCAGGCAACATAGGATTCAAATAGGCTGTCTTCAGAAGGTTATTAAAAGTTGGAAAGTTACTCATGTTATGAGAGAAGCTAATGGTGATGCTGATTTATTAGCTAAAGAAGGAGTTGGAAGGAGAGAGGCACTAGTGCAATTTTTTGGGACTGCAGAATAAGATGATTGGTGCGTTTATATATCTCTCATGTTAGTAGATAAGTTTGTGTGGGATTTAAAATAAGTTATATTTTATATTGAATCTATCTTTCTTGTTGATGTGATGATTGAACTGAGGAGATTCGGGTGGGATAGAGTTTTGATTAATATGGGATTCTATCCCGTCTGGATAGAATTACAACTCTCAGAAGATTTGGTTTGTAGCTGTAGTATAATTGTTCACGTTGTCGCTATTATTATTTTTGGATGGTACTATGGAACTTTGAATTGTTGCCTCCTTGGTTAGTATTTCACTTGGATGAGGTTGAGGCTATCTGCTTCACTTTGACGTGGCTGGTGGCTAAAGTTTAGGCAGGATTTTTTTGAGGTTTTGTTAGGGTTTTGGTTGTGGTGGATGGTTTTGGACTTTGATAAGAGAGAAGGGATTTTACTCAAGTCTGTTTCATTAAAAGGCCTCATTTTAGGCTTGCAAATTCCCAATTTTAGGCCTATTTTTATAGTGGTTGGTTATATTTTTTTCACTTCTTTGTATCTTTAAGTCTAGAGTTTTATTTTAGTTTTGACACATTGCTATAAAATTACGTACTCACAAATGTATAGAAGATATTCATTTTTATTTTGTGAACTAATTCATCTATTTATTACTAATATATATAACAATTCAATATGAAATAAAGGAAGTAAAAAGGAAGCAGTAAAAATAAGAATAGTAAAAAGAAAAACTCAAGAAAGCATAAAATATTATTTTCTTATTAGCTACTCATTTTTGAATAAATAACTCATAACCTTGTGATATAATACTTTCTTACTGCATGTTTGCTTCGAGTTTTTTTTTTTGACAATTTATTTATCTCTTAAAAGCAGAAGTCGGGTCAAATAAGATTTTGATAAACTCTTAAAAAAATAATTTTTTAAGTAACAAACTCTAAAAAAAAGAGCTTCAGGAAAAGTTAATAGTAACAAAATTTTCTTTTTGCTTAAAAAAAGCCCTCATTTATTAAAAATAATACAAACATTACCCTTTTAAAAAATGTCCTCATCTATAAACTTTATGTTATATAAAAATACCTTTTATATTTCCAAAAATTTGTTTTAAAGAGATAAAAAATAAAATTAACTTATTTCCATTGTGAATAAAGGAATTCATGAGTAATAGAAAATTATTTATTAAATACCCTTTATGGTAATTTTAACCAAAATTAGAGTTATATAAGTTGTTTTTCCTAATAGCTTATTTATAAAAAAGATCTTATAAAAGTAAATTTATCAAATAGTTTTAATTTAATTTTAAAAGCTATTATTTTTCATAAAAATTTTATAATAGCTTTTAAGTTGAAAAAAAGTCAAGCCAAATAGACACTTAATCTCGCTTGATAGGGAGCTCTAATATATGTAAATGAATTGACACTAGAACAACCTCTTGGCTTCGGTATAAAGTAATAAATGTTTTTACTTTCAAAATATGTTTATTTATTTTTTGGTTATAATTTTTGTTTTAAAGCTTAATTAAATTATAAATTTCAACTCAATTTAGACCTTTAAATATTAGTCATTTCTTGCTCTTTTTTTCCCCTCAAAACTTCCATAGAGCATCAAATTATCTACTATAAAATCCAACAACCAAGCCAAAAATGTGCATACATTAATTAATGTCATTGGACTCATATGTTTAACTGCACTTTTTTACATTGATTTGTATGTACAGATATACTACCATATGGACTGAAGTTTCATCATATATAAACACTTGTAGGCTTGACAAGTTTGTGCTAGTTAAGCTTATAAGTCATCCAAGACTCCTTTACTTGCCCAATGCAGAATTTTTGGAAGCACCATGCCTATTTTCTTCTTAAAATGGTAGGTGTGACATCTTCACCCATCTAATTTGACAATGCCCTCGTTGCCATCACGGTAGGTGTGACATCTTCGCCCATCTAATTTGACAATGCCCTCGTTGCCATCGGCCACCTTACCTGCTTCCCCCCAAAAGTGCTTAGCATTAAATAGGAGTCAAGGGCGTGGAACTTAAGCCATGATCCACGCGACACTTAAGATTTGGGGTTAAAAAGCCTAAGCAAGTCTAACTTAGAATATTGCATTATAACGTAGAAGCAATATAAACAAAACTTGAAGAAAAACTTTTAAGGAAAAATAATTATATTATTCTTAAGAGAAAAATAAATACCTAAGATTCTAAGAAAATATTCTAAATTGCTAGAATTGATTGAATTTAGACTATTAAGGCAATTAACTTTATTGCCTTCAATTGATGTTGAAGGTTTTATTTATAATAGGCTTTTCCTAATCCTAAAGCAATTCTCCTTCTGGTGGTCGAGGACAACTAGAATAGATAACAAAAGATTAAAGTAAATAAATATTCTATGACGAGCTAAAAGTCCTTGTGCAAATAAAATAAATATTTACACTAGAAATTCTAAACCTACACGAATTCCCTCATATTGTACTTTTTTCAAACTCGGGCTTGTCATGCAAACTTCCTATGTTGTTGGGCCCACAATCTTACAAGTAGGTGGTGCGGCATGTCTGTGATCCAATAATTATCGATGGGCCCTAAATTGATATTGGACTAAGGTCAATTTTTGGCCTTGGGAAGTGTGTGCAACTTGATTGTGTTGCTGTCTCAACTAGTCTTGTGGGCTGTGCGCGACATTTTCCCCTATTCGATCTAGGTAATGCCTTTGTTGCCTTATGGCTTCCTTATGCCACAAATCATCAGTAAGTTCCCCATGATTGTTATGGGTGAGATTGAGGTAGACCACCATTAGTTGTCTTTGAAACACGTCTAAGTCAGAATGCATTGTGTGGTTGTCTAGATTGCAACTAGCATTTGATGTTCGAGTACACGGCTCCTATGTACATGTTGTCTCTATTTGTAGCACACATAGGATATGAGTGGTTTGAGCTTGGCATTTGGGTCATCAATTCAATGCCAAAGCTCTGTTGGTCAAATTGCCTAGGTTGAAAGCCTTGCGTAACTTCCTAGTATTTATTTGCTAAGAGCCTTACCTTTTGTTTAAGGTTTTGAACAACCACCATTAGTTGCCCTTGTTGTTATTGCATAGCTGTCTTCAATCCATCTAGCCATACATTGCAGTGAATTAGATTAGTCATTGTGTTGTACCATTCCATGCAAAGGTCATCACTATTAGACTTTAGTTCTTGTAAACTATCCTCGACGTCTTCAAGGTTGCTCGGCACCTTGTGGTTGATAATTGTTTCAAGGTGAGATACATGATTATCTAGTGTGTGCAACATGTCCCCAAACTCGTAGTGCTTTACTGTATGTATGCATGCTAAATTGAAGCATTTACACTATCTTGAACTAATGTGTTCAAGTGGGATGTGGCTTAATTACTGATTGATGGTCTTTGTCTTCATTTTTTTTCCTTGTTCCCATATCTTCATGGCCTCGATTTAGAATAAATTTTTACTTAACCTAGGTCCTCAAAGTTTGGAAACTCACCTTGTTGTCACTTACTTGAAAATCTGAGGCTTTTGAATATTGAGAATTCCTTGGGTTTCGGCTTAAGTGAGATTTCCTTAGATAACGGGAATGTTGTCCTTACTTAATTTTGGTAAACGTTGCTCTAATAAGGAATGTTAGAACGAAACAGGGTTTTGACTATACTAACTAGCTCTAGAATTCGTTGCTCTGATATCACCTATCATGGGTTTGGAACTTAAGTCAAGATTTGCATGGTGCTTAAGACTTGGAGATAAAAAGCCTAAGCAAGCCTAACTCAAAATATTGCACTATAATGCGAAAACAATATAAAAAAAACTTGAATAAAAGATATTAGGGAAGAATAATTGTATTACACCCAAGAGAAAAACAAATATCTAAGATTCTAAGGAAATATCCTAAATTGCTAGAATTGCTTGAATTTAGACTACTGGGGCAATTGACTTTACTGCTTTCAATTGATGCTTAAGGGTTTTATTATAATAAGCTTCTCTTAATCTTGAAGCAATTCTACTTTTAGTGGTCTGGTACAACTAGAGTAGATAACAAAAGATTAAAATAAATAAATATTTTGTGAGCAGCCTAAAGTTCTAGTGCAAAAAAAATAAATAATTACACAAAAAATCCTAACTCTACACGAATTTCCTCATACAGTACTCTATTCAACCTTAGGCTCTTCATGCAGACTTCTTATGTTGATGAGCCTACAGTCCTACAAGATTAGCTAGCACGACATGTCTATGGCCCATTGATTGTCAATGGACCCTCAATTGGTATTGGCCTAGGGTCGATTTTTGTCCCAAATAGCTTTGAGGGTTGTGGGGTCATGGTTCTATGGACTATGACAAAAGGTCAAAGTCAGGTTTGCTTTGACATTGTTGGTCCCAATAGAGTGCTAGAGGGGGAAATGGTATAAAAAATTTTGAAGGAAACTTTTAAGGTTGAAAAACTTTTGAAAGATTTTGAAAAGGAGAGTTTAAAACTTGTAGGTAAAAAATCACCAAGTAAGGAGAAGTTGATAAAACACAAATACTTATAGTGGCTTGGTCCCTTTAACTTACATCCACTACCTTGATCTTCCTCAATCAAGGATATTCAACTTAGCTTCTCTAAACTAGTGGAATTGATAGCTTCCACCAAGCTTTTACAAGATAAGCTTCTATCCTAAGCTTAAAACCTTTAGAAGATTTCCCAAGGTTTCCTAAGCTTAGTCTACCCCTTAGAGTATCTCTCATACTCTAAGTAAACAAAGAATAAAAAGAAGAAGGAGTATAATTGATCACTTAACTGATCTAAGATATATAACGTTAAGCTTAAAGCTCTTTTACAAAGATAAGAGTGAAGCTCAATAAAAAAGAGAACTCTATGTCACATCCCATTTTTGGAGGGATCGTGACCATCACATGGACCTACGTGGGTATGGCCCACTAGGCACGAGCAATCCTAAATCCATAAATGCATGGGCTAGTTACTTGTTGCATTCACAAACATAAATTCATCCATAATCAACATATACATTAATTCATCAAGGCTACCTCTTTACGGAACTTCTCAATGTAAAGTATGGTTTTTATCATATATCATGCAAATATTCACAATGTTAAACATTAGTTGTTCGACACCTTTCTTGTACCTATATTGCTATGATGCATCCACTGTAGTCTCAACATCAACAAACACCCGTATTTGGGGCTTAACACAATATGCGGAAGTGTAAACAAGTTTATCAGCGTTATTTACATAACAAAGTTTATTATCAACAAGATAATTCAAAACTGGACTAGACACACTATGGAGTGTATGATATTGGAAGGTTGGAACGAAGGATTTACCACACACCCACACTGGGAATCATAAAAAAGGGAAAAATGGTACGATTCCCAACTTAGCCTTGTGGAATTCTTACCCTTACATCGGGACTAGAGCTAATATACCATAGGGAAAAGGTGGTATGCTAGCTAAGCTTAAACTTGTGGTATTTTTACCCCCACATCGGGACTAGAGCCAATCACAACACAATCATGGAAAATGGTGACCTTCTCAATCCACTTCACAATGCAGTCAAGAGAATGGGGAGACCTTTCCAATCCACATCACAACAACAATCATGGGAATGTGGAGACCTTCTGAATCTATATTCATAGTACTCATATGCAAGAGTAATTTAATCAACCATAATCACTATCTCAACTAGTATCTCATACCCACACTAACTTGGAGGCTAGAGTAATCGAGGGAATTGTTCAAAACATTGAAAGAGCTTTTCCCCCTTGTTGAAAACTATTGCATAGTAGAATATTTACTTATATATAATAGTTTTGAAAGCCATTTCAAATCGTTTTCTCATCAACAAATATATTTTTTCTTAGTAAAATATTTATGGCAATAATGCTCATAACAAATCCATCAAATCATGCAATCATGCTTTCAACTTTATATACTCAAATAGTTTTGAAAGTGGTGTACCCACTTACATTGAAAATGTCAACTTCAATTAAAAAGTACCAATCTACTCTAGCAATTGTCATGGAGTTTCATTCATTCCTAAACATTCAATAATCATAATAATTATTCCTCAATCCATAAATAAGGAAATAATCTAACTAACCCTATTTCAAAATTAGTCGGATTCATTTACAACTAAATTTCTAGCTTAAACTTGCTATTTTAAAAATACCCATAAGCAGAAAATTTATAAATTTTTCGTTCTTACCTCAAGTAAGCTTAGATGCTAAGTGAAATTGCAAAACCTTTGAGCTCTAGCAACTAACAGAAAATCTGGACAATAAAATCATATTTTCAAAATTTAAAGCTTAAAAATGGTCACTTTTTTTCTTAAAAACCCAAAACCAAGCCTAAAATGATCAAAAATGGTGATTTGATACAAAAATGGGTTGAGAGAGCTTAAAGTTTAAGAAAATATCTTAGAAAAATGACTGAAGACTGAAAACCCTTGTTTCATATGATGTATTTATAGTGTGTAAATATATTTTTAACCTTTTTATTTTTCAAAAAATGACATCATCTATCTATTGATTGAGGCTGTCTATCGATAGATAGGCTCCAGATGTTTTAAAAAGCTCTCGTGTTGCTATCTATCGATGGATGTTCACCATTTATTAATAGATAAGTCCATCTATTAATAGATAGACTCTAGTAAGCAAAACATACTTAAAAATTTACCCAGCTTATTTACATTAAATACCATTTAAGTCAATGTCTTCATTTATACTTTTTTCCTTTTTCACTATCTATTTACATAAAATATGCCATTTAAGTAATGTCCTCATTTTTACTTCTTCTTTTTTTACTCTCCATTTAAATAAAATATTTAATGTCAAGAAGTAAACAATCTCCCATTTGGATTTAATAAAAATATAGAAAAAACCAAAATCCAAAAGAATCAAAATCTAGATTTTGGTTTCATGAACAAAATCGAAAAAGTTCAATTGGAATTAAATTCGCGACTCCTAATTAGCATGGGAAACGCATTCCAAAAATTATGAAAAAAATCATTTTTGGTCATCTAAACACTAAGGGAATCATTACTGTTATTTTTTATTTCCATAAGATTGTTTTATAAAAATCACATATTTTTATTCCTTTTAGACTTAGAAAAATTTTTGCTTCAAAAGTAACAGACAATCAAAGTGTTAATGAATTCTTTTTAGAAAACTAAGTTTGATATTCAAAACATTCAATCTATATGCTCACCTAAGGATTTCCTAACTTATTATCATATGTCAATGGTGGGATTTCACATTCTACCCTTTTACGAAATTCGTCTTCAAATTTAAATGGCATACTAAGCTTTGCTAAATAGATGTGGGTACTTCACGCACATGTCGTTCTCGGCATCCTGAGTTACCTTCTCACTCAAGTGGTTGTGCCATTGCACCTTAACCAAAGCTACCTCCTTGGAGTGTAACTTCCTTATTTACATATCTAATATAGTTATCGGTATCTCCTCATAGCTTAAATCATTCTCTAATTGCAAAGATTTACGTTGAATCATGCGAAAGGGATTTGGTTGATACTTTGGTAGTACTGAAACATGAAATACTGGGTGGATACTAGCAAGATTAAATGAAAGTGCTAATTGATAAGCCATTGCACCAACCCTCTCAAGAATTTGAAAAGGTCCAAAATATCTTGGGCTTAACTTACCCTTCTTGCTAAACCTCACAATGCCTTTGGTTGGTGAGACTTTTAAGAGCACATAGTCACTAACCTTAAACTCTAATTCTCAATGTTTATGGTTGGCACATGACTTTTGATAACTTTATGACGAAAACATCCTCTCTTTAATAAATTGTATCTTATTAGTAGTCTCTTAAACTATCTCTGGTCCGAGTAACTTCTGCTCACCAACCTCAAACCAATATATGGGTGATCTACATCTTCGCCCATATAAAGGGTCACAAGGCACCATTTGGATATTAGATTGAAAACTATTATTATAGGCGAACTCAAACAATGGCAAGTGTCGATCCCATGTAACTCTAAAGTCTATGACACAAGCTCTCAACATATCTTTTAGTGCTTGAATGGTCCTCTTAGACTATCCATCTATTTATGAGTGAAAGCAGTGCTAAAATTCAACTTTTTTCCTAAAGCCTCTTAAACTTTACCCCAAAATCCACTAGTAAATTATATCCCTCGATTTGACACTATAGTGACTAGGATTTAGTGCAATCGCACTATCTCATTAATATATAGCCTAGCATATTGTGCTGCCCCATAAGTGGTGTTTACTGGTAGAAAATCTATGAACGTAGTCAACCTATCTACAATCACCTAAATAGAGTCACACCTTTTACTTGTTCGGGGTAATCAAGTCACAAAATCCATAGAAATATGTTCCCAATTCCACTACAGAATAGGTACAGGCGGTAATAATCTGATACGCCTTTGATGCTTTACCTTAACCTATTGGCACACTAGACACTTGGCTACATGCTTAGCCATATCTTTCTTAAGGCCTTCCCACTAATATATCTCCCTCAAGCTATGTTACACATTGGTGGTGCCTGGATGAACAACATATGCTACTACGTGGGCTTCTTCAAGAATCTCCTATCTCAGATTATCAATATCTAGGACATACACTCTAGATTCATATCGCAGTAATTCATTAGTGCCTCTAGTGAACACCTGACCCTTCCTTCCACTATGATCTTCTAAAGCTTTGACGACAAAGTCATCTTTGTCTTGGGCTTCGTTGATACAATCCATCAACATTGGTCCCATTCTAACATGGGTTAACAATGCTTGAGTACCATCAACCTTAAATCAAATTCCCATATAACCTAACTTATGCATACCTCAGACCAATGATATTCTCTCAATTGAGATGTGGGCTAAACTCCCCATAAATTTTTGACTCAAAGCATCTACCACCACATTGGCTTTGCCAGGATGATACAATATACTACAGTCATAATCCTTAAGCAACTCTATCCATCAACATTGCCTAAGGTTGAGATCCCCTTGCTCAAAAATGTACTTGAGACTTTTGTGATCCTTATAAATTTCACAAGTCTTACCATACAAACAATGCCTCCAAATCTTCAGGGCAAAGATTATAGCTATCATCTCTAAGTCATGTGTGGGGTAATTTTGTTCATGTTTCTTGAGTTGTCTAGATGTGTACAGAATCACATAACCATGTTGCATAAACCTCACCCAAGTTCTACTAATGATGCATTGCAATAAACCGTGTAACCTGCTGTACCATAAGGTAAACTGAACATTGAAGCTATGGTTAGATGACTTGAGCTTTTCAAAGTTCTCCTCACATGCATCAGACCATATGAACTTAGCACCTTTTTATGTCAACCTAGTCATAGGAGTAGCAATTTTGGAGAAATCCTTAACAAATCTTTTATAATATCCAACCAACCCCAAGAAACTCCATCTCTTAGTGACTAAAGTGGGCATTGGCCATTTCTCCACAACCTCAATCTTCTTTGGGTTTACCCTCACACCATTCTTAGATACTATGTAACCTAAAAAGCCAACACTATCTAACCAAAATTCACATTTGGAGAACTTGGCATATGACTAATGCTCCCTCAAAATTTGTAACATAATCCTTAAATGTTACTCTTGTTCCTTTCAACTTTTCGAGTACACCAAGATATCATTAATGAACACTGCCACTGACATATCCAAGTATGGTCTAAATACCTTGTTCATCATATCCATGAAAGCTGTAAGGACATTAGTCATGTGGAACGACAAAACCAAAAACTCATAATGGCCATACCTCGTGTGGAAAATAGTCTTAGTTATGCCACCACCTCTAATCCTCAATTAGTGGTACCCTGATCGCAGGTCAATCTTAGAAAAACACTTGGCCTCTTGCTATTGATCAAACATGTCATCAATACGTGGGAGAGGGTACTTGTTCTTGATGGTAACTTTATTTAATTGCTTGTTGTCGATATAAAGTCTCATCAATCCATCTTTCTTCTTTACAAACAATACCAATGCACCTCATAGTGAAACACTAAGGCATATGAAACCCTTATCCAACAAATCCTCTAATTAGTCCTTGTGCTCCTTAAGCTTTGCCAATGCCATTTGGTACGATGGCATAGATATCATAGTGGTGTCCTACGCCAAGTTAATACAAAACTTTATTTCTCTTTCTAAAGGTAATCTAGGTAACTCCTTTAGGAACACATCAACATACTTTCCCATAATTGGCACATTTGCCACATTACCTACATCCACCTAGGTGTTCAAAACTATTGCCAAAAATCCTTGGTATTAGTGTTTCATGAATCTATGGATGGTCATGGCCAACACAACATTACTCGAGGCCATGTTGTCAATGTCCCTGAATATAGAACTACATCTTTCTAGGATCCTCAAACTTTACAATTTTGTGGTGACAATCCACACTAGCATAGTTGGGGGATAACCAATCCATCCTAAAAATCACATTAACCTTTAGCATATCCATCAATACTAAATTAACTTAAGTCTCTTTCTCCTTAACTAGGACCATGCAAGCTTTATACTTGTACCTCACCATAGACATTTCTCTCAAGGGTGTGGAAATTAGTAAATCTTGCTCCATTTTAAAGCGTTTTATACCCAACTTAGATGCAAAGTGTGGGAAAACAAATGAATGCGCAGCACTAGGATCATACAACATACATGTATCACTAGAATTGATAGGTAGAATCCTTGAGACATTTGCATTGGATACCTATGCATCCTATGGGTCCATGCATAAACCCTGGCTTGTCCTTGAGTAGTTGTGCCTTCAGCTTTAGATCTAGAAGCTCTACCCTGAGTGGTGATACTAGTACCCTACCCCTAGCTCCCTCGGCTTCTCTGATTGGTTGTGCAATAATAAAAGTTGGCATTGTAGCTAGCTGAGTATGTCTCTCTGACTGTCGACCCTTAGGATAGTTCTTTATTAGATGTCCAAGCAAACCGTAACCATAACAAGATAGATATTCTTTTGTTATTGACCTCGGTGCCTTTTGCCATAAGTAGAGCATAATGAAAGAGACTGATGATCTTACCTTGAACTTTACTGTTTAGGTGGCCTACCATTCCTCCTATCACGTCTGCCATCACCACCACCACCAAAACTATTCCCTTAATGGAAGATTGAGTATGTCTAGGCTGTTTTGTGGAAAAGGATCCCTCACTACCCTTAGAATCCTTGTGACTCGTAGTCTTGGCCTTGTTGGACCTATTTCTTGTTGCTCTAGTCCTAACAATCCTTATCTCTATTTTTTGAGCATAGTCCATGATCGACTGAGGAATAAAAATCAAACTCTCAAGAAGCCATTTTTTTAAATAAGGGCTCCATTAAACCATCAACAAATCTCCTAATCTTCATCTCTTCCATGGAGAAAGAATATGGTACATATTGAGTAAACTGAGTAAACTTAACATTATACTCTACCATTGTCATCCCCGAAGTCTGCATTAGTGACTTAAACTCTCGAGCTCTAGCATGTCATACATTAGAGGGTAGAAAGTGATTTAGAAATATAGTACTAAATTCATCCCAAGTAAATGGAGCAACATTAGTTGGCCTACCCCTACATAATGATCATAGCACTCTTGGGCCACATCTTCCAATTGAAACCCAACTAATTCTATAGCTCTAGTACCAGAACATCCTACAGTAGTGCAGATCTAATCTATACGATCTAAAAATGCCTAAGGCTTCTCCAACGTATCATACCTTGTGAAAGAATGAGGTTTCAACCTCAAGAAATTTGGTAGAGAAATATCCAATCTACTCTTCATTGTTTCAAATTGTTGTTGGTCATCCTAACCTTAGAACTAGGGAATGCCTGCACGGTAGATGGTCTCTTACCCTAATGTCTCTACTTTAACATCTTTTGGGTTATGCATACTGCTATTTGCTCTAATGTCACACCTTTAGCTAGGTGTCCCATCTTAACGTATGGAGTCTGATCCTCCACATGATCATCAATTGGTGTCTCAACCTTCATTGAATTTGCAAGTCTATCGTGTCTACCATGATCCTTAATAGTGGGCATTTGTGGTTTATCTGTAGTATTTGTAGGAGTCTCTTGCATTGCTGCGTCTCTAGAAGCTGTTTGAGTCCTAGGCGACATAATCACACCTAGATAAGAGCAATCACATAAAATGGTCTTAATATCTAGACATATATAAATAAGTGACATCAATAAATTAGATCAAAGTTTAGAAGACAAACAAAGAATCATACGTGAGGTTCTCATTTTCGATTTGTGCCAAGGTACACAAAATAAAACAAGATTTTCACATACAACTTCCATACTACGCGACACGACCAACTTTGTCACATCTCATTTTTGGAGGGATTGTGACTGGGCATGGACTTACATGTGTATGGCCCATTAAGCCTAAGTAAGCCTAAATCCATAAATGCATGGGCTATTTATCCGTTGCATTCATAAAAATAAATTCATCCATAATCAACATATATATTAATTCATCAAGGCCACCTCTTTATGGAACTTCTCAATGTAAAGTGTGATTTCTATCATATATCATCTAAATATTTACAATGTTGAACATCTATGGTTTGGCACGCATCCCGTACCTATATTGCTAAGGTGCGTCCACCATAGTCTCAACATCAACATGCACCTATAGCTAAGGCTTAACACAATATGTGGAAACGTAAACAAGTTTATCAACATTATTTACATAACAAAATTGATTAATCAACAAGATAGGTTAAAACTAGACTAACTACATTGCGGAGTTTACGATACTAAAAGGTTGGAAAGAAGGCTCTACCACACCTACCACAAATGAGATGGATTGCCCCTTCACAAGTCGCCTAGCTAAGCAATCTATTGATTTGATACAAAATAAGAGAAAATAATGAGTCATAAAGACTCTGTGAGTGGATATAGGGAAGGGGACAAGACAAGGGGAAAGAGTTTTGTAATAAACCATAATTTACAAAACGACATGATAATCATATAAAATTTTTCAGCAGTTATAATTGCATTTGATAACTTTAAATGCATAAATATAACATTTGTAAGGAAATAACGAAAGGTAACGCTTGACCTTTTAAGCACAACAATAAACATTCAAATTAAGAATGTGCAATTCATTGAACAACTCATCTTATCATTTCTATATAAACACACTAATTATTAATCGCCAACCACAAGCGTCACAATACACAATATACAAATAACATATCAAACATACCATAGCAAATTATAGCGAGAATGGGAATTGTCACTCAATTCATCCTGTGGTATTTCGACCCCCACAACGGGAATCATAAAGCAGGGAAAAGTGGTACGATACCTAACTTAACCCCATGGTATTCTTACCCCCACACCGAGACTAGAGCCAATATACAAAGGGAAAAATGGGGCACGTTGGCCAAGCTTAACCTTGTGGTATTCTTAACCCCACATCGAGAGCTAGAGCCAATCACAACACAATCACGAAAGTGGAGACCTTCTCAATGCACTTCACAACACAATCATGGGAATGTGGAGACTTTCTCAATCCTAATCATAACACTAATCATGGGAATGTGGAGACCTTTTGAATCCACATTCACAGTACTCATCTGCAAGTGTAATTCAATCAACCACAATCACTATCTCAACTAATATCCATTTACATTAAATACCATTTAAGTAAATTTCCTCATTTTTATTTTTTTCCTTTCTTACTATCCATTTACATAAGATATACCATTTAAGTAAATGTCCTCATTTTTACTTCTTTCCCTTTTACTCTCCATTTATATAAGATATTTAATGTAAATAAGCAAATAACCCCTCATTTGGATTTTACAAAAATATAAAAAAAATCAAAATCCAAAAAAAATCAAAATCTAGATTCTGGTTTCATGAACAAAATTGAAAAATTTCAATTGAAATTAAATTTGTGGCTCCCATTTACCCTAGCAAATATACTTCAGAAATTATGAAAAAATTATTTTTGGTCATTTAAATACCAAGGGAATCATTACTGTCATTTTTTAATTTGAAAATATTATTCTATAAAATCACATATTTTAACCGCTTTCAGACTTAAAAAAATTTTTGCTTCAAAAGTGATAGGAAGCCAAAGTGTCAATGAATTCTTTTTTGAAGGTTAAAACTAAGTTTGACATTCAAAGCATGCAATCTATATGTTCACCTAAGGATTTCCTAACTTATCATCATACTTCAAAGTTAGGATTTCACATTGACATTTGTAAGCTCAATCCTTGCTCTTAGATGATTTTCTCTTGCATTTATGACCCTTTGAAGCTTTTTAAATACTTAAAGGACAGTTTTTAGCTGTTAGAGATAATTTTGAATTGTTATAGCTGTTATTTTGTCTTGTAGCAACTCTTTTCAAAATTCCTAGCAATAGCTTGTTTAATCGGTTAAGATAAGCTTTAACTAATTAAAGCCTTTCTGTCTAGCAGTTTGCTTCATAGTGTTAATCGGTTCAAGGGGACTTTAACCGATTAAAACCTTTTTTTCTTTAGACTCCTTCAAGTGACATTTTTCACCAGCCTTTTTCTAATTAGTTAATCTTCCCTTAAACTGATTGAAGCTTTTCATCCTTTATGTTTAACCAATTAAAAATTCTTCGAATTTGAATTTCTCCATTTGGCACCTTTCAACAGTCGACATCATTTTGAATTTGAGTTTTGTCGCTTTTAGGTACTCCAAGGTCGAGCTTTAATCGATTAACCCTTTTGATTATCCAATTAACCTGCTTCTATTTTGCATCCAGAACCATTTTAATTGATTAAGCCTTGTGTTAAACAGTTAAAAATTTTCTACCTAACTTTAGAATAGCGCCTAATACTATTTTGACTAATTAAATATCCTTGTTAATCGATTAAAATGTTTCTACTTCATCTTAATATGCCTTCTAATGTTATTTTCATTTATTAAACCTTGTGTTAATCGATTAAAGTCTTTTTTGAAGTTTTGAGTCTTTTCTTTTAGAGTTGATTGATCGATTGAACTAAACTATTAACCGATTAAACTTCCCAAAATGTCTTTTAACTTGCTTGAATCACTTTTTTTTGAATTTGAAACTTTTACTAAGGCATTTGGCATGTGAGATAAACATTAATATACCCATTTTGGCCCTACACATTTAAGTAACATAATTAGACTTAAAGAATGAGGAATGTCTTGTTATTATGAAAAACGTATAGAGTGAACAATCTACCATTTTTTTGATAATGATAAAACACCCTTAAATTTAAGAGTGTAATGTCTTTAAAACTATGTTAACTACTTATATACATTTTATAAGCAAATGCATAGGAGTTTTTAACATGAATAATTTAAGTGTAAAACTCATTTAAGCAGTTTTGATCATTTTTGTCATTTCAAAACTATAATCAATTTAATGCTAATAAAGTTAACAATTTTTCCCTTTTTGATATGACAAACTTTGAGCAAATTTGCTTGTAAAAATACTCTCTCCAAGTGCAATCATGAAGTACTTTGATTTGAAATGTTTAGCTTTTATAAAGACTATGAGAGGTGATAAAATATTTAATGATTTGAGAAACTCCCCCTTAATAATTGTAAGGTTCAAAACTTGATTAAAGCTACAAGGTCAAATATTCCTTTTTCAAGATGCAAATTTTCTCAATAGCTCTTTTTCTTTTTGTTATGTCAAAAGAAAGATGGAAGCACAATAAGCACAACAATTTGCAAACCATGATAAGCTCAATAAGGAACATACCAATTGTTAGAAATCAATATTAGGTTCAATAAACTAATTGATAGGTACAAACAAAAGCCCCTCTTTGTAAAACCAAATAGTACAAAGTCCATTGTGAAGGATAAAATCATTTTAAAACTCATTATACCAATTGGTGAAATACTAGTGAAGGCTCCCTCTTTTGGAAGGACACTAAGCATACTAAGTGTATCAATTTGTTAATTGCAAAACACATTTAAGAAAGATTTAATAAACTTTAAAGCTCAAGTGAGAAGACAAAATATATGGTTTGTTGCTAATCTAAAGCTAGATGTGAATTTAACTGATTGAAGCTTCTTTTCTTTTATCTTTAATTGGTTAAAATAGACTTCAACCAATAAAAAATCTTCAAATTTGGATCTCCTCATTTAGTGTTTTTTAATGGTCAATCATCACTTTGAATTTGAATTTTGGTAGTTCTAGGTGCTCCTACTTTGAGCTTAATCAAATAACCCCATTTATTAACCAATTAGTGAACTTTTGTTTTGCTTCCAATACCCTTTTAATTAGTTAAGCCTTGTGCTAACTGATTAAGGCTTTTCTATCTTATTTTTGTCCAATGCCCAATTTTTCCTAAACTGATTAAGGCTTCATGTTAATTAATGAACAACATTTTGTCTTCACCAGGTTCTTTCTTCTTTGCTTGTCTTAACGTCTTAACTTATCTTGTAATTGAGCAAGGTTCTAGACTTGATTCCAAAAAACAACTCTATTAAGGGATTTAACTTTGTCCCACACATTTAAGTGATATAGTTAGATATCAAAGAATGATGAATATCTTGTTATCATAAAAAGCAGTATTTCTTCAAAAGTGGTAGGAGTTTCTACTGTTGCTAGCCTTGTAACTTTAAGAGAGTTAGAATCTTTTTCTCTTTGTTCTATCTTAGCTCTATTTTCCTTTTTTGGTTCAACTGTACTTTCTCTATTTTGATCATTATTCCTTTCTACTTCAAACTCAACCATTGTTTCATCATTTAATTGTACGCTAAATTCTTTTGTGGCAGTTCTTTCATTTGAAGTTGCAGGAATCTCAATTCCAGCTTTACTTTTGGAAGAGGTAGTTGCAAGGGTTTCAATTTTTTTTCTTTTTCTTTTTATTTTAGGAGAGAAGTCTCAATTTTTGAAGTCTTTCGTCAATCTTCAAAATTCTCTCTTCCATTTCTACCCATTTTAACTTGTTCAATTAGTTTTCCATGTATCCTCATTAGCAAATTTAACATCATTTCATTGGTAACAAGAGGCTTACTTGCTCTTGAAGGGGCTGTGGAAGGGGTTTCAGTGCCTAGTGTTACTGGTGTACTTTTAAAGAGTTTGATGCATGCTATTAAATTCTCATGCAAGTGCATGTTTTTGCAAACAGTAATATAGACAATAAGTCCAGAATCATATCCTACAGAGATTTGTTCCTAATTCTTGACTAAGTACTAAAATTATGACAAACTAATCTTATTAAAGTAACTCATTTTTTTTAAAAAAATTAATTAAAACTAAATTAAAACAAACACTAAATTAATTAATAGAAACTAAAAATTCACTTAAGAAAGGCAATAAATTAAAACCTAGGTATATGGGTTCATTCAATACTTTATCTAACACTAGCTTCTCCTATTATTTACATTCATGGGTGATTTTACTAACCTATAATCCAAATCTATGTACAAGTCTTTGTCAAGATGCTTGCCCAAATACCTAACTTAATTGGGTCACTATATGTCTATAGGAATCAATTAAATGAGGTTCATTAAGCTATTGTTCTAATTTGGCTATATATGGCAATTGGCATATATGTACCCAAATCGCAAATCAGATCACCTAAGTGATGTGAAAATAAACTATTCAACTCTTAGTCTAATTTAAAATCTCTTTGTCGAGTTTTAATTAGATTCATAAATCAGTTAATTGTTGATCAGACAATTAAAAGCATTAATAACATATTCGAATAAGCAAACTATACCCATTTATGATAAATAAAAGAGAAACTAATATTTAAATTACATGTTGAAATCCACCATATTCCTAGAAAGATAATTTAGCTCATAATATTCAAATAAAATATTATTTAAAGAAATTTGTCCATGAATCTAAGTAAAAAAAAAAAGATAAAGAGAAACAAAAAATTAGAGAAAGAAACTTATGATTGAAGGTTTTGATCTTGAATCTTTCTCAATCTTTCTTGCTTTCTTGCTTTGTTCTTGACTCTAAATCTTCAGAACAATTTCAACCATGACATAAAAGAAGACGGAACCCCAAGGTTTGTCAAGCATTTCTTTTGCCTCTTTACTTGCTTTTTTGGCTCTTTTTCAAAGAAAAACTACTTAATTGTTTCTTTCTTTTCTTTTCCATAAGTCATCTAAAAGGATGCTTAAATAGGCTCATGATTATGTCAAAATAGAAGTCCTAGTGCGCAAGAAGTCTTTTCCCCTATTTAAACCTCTTAATATATTTTTTTCTGCTTTTTCTCTTCAGTGTCGTGGCACTGGCTGGTGGTGGCTGTAGTGCCGAGTATCTTGGAAGCCCTTGTAGTGTTGTTGGAAATCAAGGTATCGTGGCATTGGTCCCATGGTGGCCGTAGTGCTGAGACCACTAACGTAGTCTTCAGGCTCTACTATAGTATTCCAACTTCCAATGCAATTTTCTCTAACGTTATGCTTGAACTAGGCAAAATGGTAAACATGAAAGTTGTAGCTCTGCCTCTTAGATTTCCATTCATCAAAGAATTACATCGATTGAACTTTTGTAGTGAAAGATATGCTGAAAATATCAAAATATGTGCAATGCAAGGTTGCACCTTAAATGCATTTCCTTCACAAATTAAGTACCCTTTGCATTAGCTTGCTATAAAAGCAACAATTATTAAGTAATAACTAATCTAAATAATAAAATAACATAAAATAACTTAAATTAAATGAACTTAACATAAAATAATAAATGAAATAAATAAATAAAAATACTCAATATTTAAATTAAATCTCAAGTAGATGGCTACTTTAATACCTAAAATTGTGACAAAAAAACTCTATAAAATTAAGTTATCAAAAAAGATTAAAGTAGTTATCTCCTAGAATTCAATAGACTCTTTCTAGATAGTTTGCACAAATTATTAGGGATACAAGAACAATAGAAAAATAAATACGAAAGAACTTAGCAAGGCTAAGCAGAGAAGAGGAAGAAGAGAGAATTGAGGTGTGTTGAGAATGAACGTAGAGGTTGGTATTTATAAGGAGGAGCGACTGAGAGAAAATCAGTAAATAAAATATTTTGTGATCAGGAAAATATTATGTAACGTTATAAAAATATTTTGAAAAATATTTTGTAGTCAAGAAAATATTCTATAATGTTATAAATATAATGTTAGAAAATATTCTGAAAGATAAAATCAAATAACTAATTCAACCAAAGACTACTTCTTTCTTTACCACAATAGAAGGATTGAGTTAAGGTAAGGTAAATATTAAAGCTAACCACCAAGGTACAAAATGTCACTAAGTCTTAGCCCATGAGGATACTCGCGCATAAGAGGGGAAAATCCACATTTTCTAAAGGCTTTCTTTACCATAATAGAAGGATTGAGTTAAGGTAAGGTAAAAAATAAAGCTAACCATCAAGGTACAAAATGTCAATGAGTCTTAGCCTATGTGGATACTCACATGTAAAAGAGAAAAATCCACATTTTCTCAAGGCTTGGCCCAATCTCGTGTGCACGCAAGACCACTTTCTTTTCTAGCTTTCAATAAGTCCATAATGTGTTCACTTATATAAAACACTAACATCTTTCATACCTAGATAATGTGGGATAGAAACTTTATGAGATATTACTATATATCTAACAATATGTATATGGTATAAATGACAATTCAATTTTCTTATCAATCAATGTGAATTCAGATTTCTTAATAATTATTATTTAATTTACATAGTAAATACTGTTAGAAAGATAAACTTAAAGTAAAACTACCAAGAAGAGGTAAATTAGTTGTGAAATAAAAATTCTTCCTTTTTCAAAGTGCTTTGAAGATGAAATAGAAATATGAGAAAATAGAATAGTAAAACAAAGTGCAAAATAAATAAGTAAAGAACAAAAAAATAAAAAGTATTCAGTAGGATTTTTATAAAGGTTCAACTGTCTAATGCCTACGTCTTATCCCTTGATAGCACAAGGAATTCAAATCCATTATTAGTTTAACTTTTCAATAAGATCAGGCGTAACCTTTACAACATGCTTTCTGACAAGATTAAGAATAACTTTCACAACATACATTTTATACGATCAAGCATGCACTCTACCATGACATTGCCTTTTTCAAGTTCAAACACAACCTTTACACAAAATACAACTTTTTAAAGGATCAAGCAAAGCCTGTTTACCTTTTGCTTGGAGGTATAACCAATACACAGTGGATTCTCTAGATCCTTTAGATTAAAACCTCTAATAAGGCCGATAAGAAAGTTTTGGATCAAAAAGGTGAGAGCTTCTTCCAAAATATGAATGATGAAAAAGGGTTTAAGCTCAAGAAGTATCAACTAAAGGATAAAATTATGATCTTTAAGTTCAACTCTAGCTCAAAGATGGGACTTTTTTGCTCACAAGTCTTTTTCTTGTTTTTACGTTCTTTCCTTGTTTTAATGTCATCTAGGTACATATTTATAGCCTTTGTGATTTCTTGCTCGTTGGAGTGAAATTTGAATCACTTCGTATATGCTCCAACCAGCTTGCACAATTTTGTCGCATATGTAGAATTGATTCTTTGCTCTTGAGTTGTTGATTCTTCACAAAGTTTGAAACTTTCTATCTTTAGAGAATCGATTCTTCTATTTTAAGATGTCAGTTCTTTTACAACTAGATTAAAAGGTGTCACCTTTGCAATCTTGGAGAATTGATTCTTCTACCTCAAGGTATCAATTCTTTACTATGGCCTGGCACTAAATTTTGAATTTGAGCTTGATTTTTGGCGCTCCAATCTTATGCAAGTGTACCATCTCTTTCTTGGTCACTAAGTTTATGAATCTTGCTTTTGGTGCTTCAAGAACTGATATCTCTTCCTTGTAGAATCAACATTTCTTCTTCGCATTTTTGCTTTCTACATTTTGTCTTTTTAGAATTGATTTTTTCTTTATCAAGTGTCGTTTCTTCACAAATCCTACAGCTTCTGTCTTTCAAGAACCAACTTCTTCTTTTCTCAAATTCAATTCTTCATTATTGATCTTTTCTTAAGAATTGACTTTTCCTTCTTCAAAATTGATTCTTCGTGTGATAAAAAAATAAATTTTGCTTCTTCCTCATTTAAGAATCAAGTTTTTTCTTCTGAGAATTTGATTTTTAAGTTGGCATTTTGAATTTGAAAGTAAGAAATCTTTAGGAGAAACTAATCGATCATGTGGTCCATTTAGATATTTTATGGTTTTAATCGATGCATCGATAAGATGGTCTCATGTGTGCTTATTATCAACTTGCAACTTAGCATTTGCAAGATTACTTGTACAAACCATTCATTTGTGAGCACATTTTTCTGATTATGCAATCAAGATAATTAATCTTTATAATGTTGGTGAATTTACGTCCCAAGCTTGTAATGAATATTGCATGTCAATTGGAATAACTGTTGAACAACCTACTGCTAATGTTCCTTTCAGCACTCGCGCGCGCTACTTCTACAGCACTGCAGCGCTGAGCTTTCTGGAATTTTGTATGTGTGCTTCCTTTCATCAACGCTGCAGCCTTGTTCGCCCAGCGCTGTAGCAGTCTATCAACTTCAAACGTAAGTTTCACCTGATATGTTAAGAACTGGCAAAGTAGTAAACATAAAAGTTTTATCCCTGTCTCTTAACTTTCCAATGGATCAAAAATCACATCAATTGGACTTCTGTATTGAAAGATCTGCCTCCAAATACCGCATCATGTTCAGTCTTTACATACTGCTGCAGTGGTCCGACTTTGACAAATATTTTGACCATGATTCAATCAGAACTGGGCAACTTGGTGAACATAAACATTGTATCCCTTCTTCTTATAATTCTATTGGTCTAAGAATCATCTCATTTGGAGTTTTTTTGAAAGCGATATGGTCAAAATACTGAAACATATACGAATGAAGTTATCACCATATTTGCACTGATTTTCGTCAAATGAGTCTTTTTCATCAATTTCCTACAAAAGTCATAAGAGAAATTAGCAATAACTACTCTTAAAGTAATTTAAAATAAAATAACTTAAAATTTAAGTAAAATAACTTAAATTAATCACTTAACAAGTAATCAAACTTAAACTAAAAAAAACACCTATAATGCTAAAATTCGAACCTAAAATCTCAAAGATCTAGCTACTTAAGCTCCCAAAATGACTCAAAATAACTCTATATAATAGAGTTATCACATACAAAGATGGGTCTCAAAGGAGATTAGGAATATATGTTGGATATGAATCTCCATCTATACTTAAATATCTACAACCTTCAACAGAAGATTTATTAACGTCAAGGTTTGCTAATTGTCATTTTGATGAAATAATTTTTTCAACATTAAGGGGATAAAATAAGTAGCTAAAAAAGTAAATATCTTGGAATATATTATCATTACTAGTTTTGATCCTCACACAAATCAATGTAAACAAGAAGTTCAAAAAATAATTAATTTGTAAAATATAACAAGTCAGTTACTAGACACATTTATTGACCTAAAGAGAGCAACTAAATCTCATATAGCAGCTGCAAATGCTCTAATTAAAATTGATATCCCAGTAGGATAATCTGCTATTGCTAATGAGTCTACGGTACACCAGAAGTGTGGGAGACCAATCGATTCCAAAGATAAAAATCCTCAAAAAAAGGAAAATACCAAATATTCAAGATGGTTAGAAAGAGGAAATAAAAACTTTAAAAGAGACCCTTGACATAACTCCAAAAGAAATTCAGGTACCTGAAATTAATGAAATTGAAGAGATTTTAATAAATTATGTCATGATAGAAAAAAAATGGAACTGGAATGAAATAGATGTCAATTATATTTTTGCATATAATATAGTGCTCAATATTATGAAAGACAATAAAGGTCTTTAACCTACATCTGTTGAAGAATGTAGACGTAGAAATGATTGGTTAATGTGAAAAAACACAATCAAACTAGACCTGAATTCACTTGCAAAACATGAAGTTTTTAGACTTATAGTCTGTACACCGAATGGTATAAAACCAATGGGATATAAATGGATATTTGAACGAAAATGAAAAGAGAAAAATGAAATTGTGAGATATAAAGCATGGCTTGTTGCAAAAAAATTTTACCCAAAAACCTAGTATTGATTATGAAAAGACAAACTCTTTTGTGCTGGATGCAATTACATTTTGATATTTGATGGATGCAGTTGTAGCCTATTTATAATGCTTACTTGATAACAGTATCTATATAAAAATCCTTGAAAGATTTAAGTTACCTGAAACATAAAATTTGAATTCTCAAGGAATATATTCGATCAAATTAAATAAACTTTTATATGGATTAAAGCAATCTAATACATGTGGCATAATTGCCTTAGTGAATTTTTATTGAAAAAAAGCTATTAAAATGATCTTATATGTCCATGTGTTTCTATAAAAAGATTCAGATCTAAATTTATGATAATTGCTGTTTATGTTGATAACCTAAACATTATTGAAACTCTTGAAGAGTTATCAAAAGGCTTAGATTACTTAAAGAAAGAATTTGAGATGAAAGTCTCTGAAAAAATAAAGTTTTATTTAGGGCTTTAGATTGAACACTTGACAAATAAAATTTTTGTCCATCAATCAAATTATATAAAAAAAGTGTTAAAACAATTTTATATAAGCAAGGCACATCCATTGAGCTCACCAAAGGTTGTAAGGTCATTAAATATATATAAAAAAGACCCTTTCCAACCTCGTGAGGATGATAAAGAACTACTTAGTCTTGAAATACCATATCTTAGTGCAATTGAAGCACTAATGTATCTTGCGAGTAATACACAACATGATATATCATTTGTTGTAAATTTATTAGAAGATATAATTCTTCTCTAACTCGAAGACATTAGAATGGAGTTAAACTTATACTTCGATATCTTTGGGGAATAACGGACATGATCTTATATTACTCCAATGTATCAAAATCAAATTTAATTTGTTATGTTGATGCAGGGTGTTTATTTGATCCACACAAAGTTTGATCTTAGATAAGTTACTTATTCACATATGGAGGTATGTCTATTTCATGGCATTTTGTAAAACAAACTGTAGTTGCTACTTCTTCTAACCATGCAGAAATTTTAGCAATTCATGAAGTAAGTTGTAAATGTGTTTGGTTAAGATTTGTAGCTCAATATATTCAAGAAATGTGTACCTTGTCAACTAAGAAGGAAATTCCAACAACATTGTATAATGATAATACCGTTTACATAGCAAAATTAAAAAAAGGATACATTAAAGGCATTTGAACAAAACTAAATTCAGTATTTACGATCTCCAACAAAAAGGTGATATTAGTGTTCAACAAATTCAGTTAAGTGACAATCTAGTAAATTTATTCACCAAAGCTCTTCTTACTAGAACATTTGAAATGTTGGTACAAAAGATTGGAATGTGTTGTTTTAAAGATCTTAAATAATCTAGTCATTAAGGGGAGTAAAATACGCACTATACTCTTTTTCTTCATCAAGGTTTTTCTCACTAGGTTTTTCTTGATAATATTTTTAATGAGGTAGTATTTCAAAAGCATAATCTTGAAAAGATTTATGTACTATTTTTCCTTCTCTCGGATTTTGCCATGAGGTTTTTTCCTCGCAAGGTTTTAACGAACATATTCTTAATGCAATGGACATTCAAGAGGAAGTATCATGAATATCTATGTGAATGTCCATTATGTTATAACCCAAGAAGTTCAGACCAAGTCAAATAACCCAACAGACCAGATACAAGAACTATAATCTAATTTGAACTTTCATATTGAATTAGATTAGGATTATGATTCAAGGAGTTGTTTGTCTATAAATAGGCCCTTTACTTCATTTGTAAAACACACATTTCAATAAAATCTTTATACTCCCTCTAAATATTTTATTATTATTATTCTCTTTCTTTTATAGTTATTCTTTCAGTTTATATTTTAAAACATGAACTATTAAACTTTTCAATATGAGCGAGAAGTAAGAGGAAGGGAAAGAAAGAGAAAATAGAAAAAAAGTAAAACAATTTAAAAATTATACATAGTTTAATTAGAATTTTTTTTAGATTTTTTCACTTTAAAATTGTGTTTTTTTAATTGTTAATAAAATAATCTTGAATAATTTAATTATTTCTTTTTATTTTTTCCTTTTTTTCATCATTATGTGCTCTTTTTCAGTTTTTAAGTTGACAAACATTTAATAAAAAGTATTTTCATCATTATTTAATTAAATTAGGTTATGATTTTTTTGAATTTTTTTATTTTTGAAAGGTCTAACAATGCATTTTAAAAGAAAAGGGATCATAGTGCATTTTAGAGATGTATTGAGGGGGATTTTGTATTTTGCCTGGAACAAATCAATGTGGGTTCTTCACTACAAGAAAAAGAATCCATGTGGGTTCAATACATTTCAACAATCTGGTAAACTAATTCATATGTTGTTCTTTCTTTTTTTTTAAAAAAAAAAGAGACCAAAACGGTTTAGATTGAGTGTCCTTGAATCAAGGAAGCAAGGCAAGTATGCATGTTCATAGATATATCAATCCCATTTCACAAATATTGAGAACCCAACAAACTTAAACGGAAAATTGCTATATATATGGAATGTGATGTGATGGGTAGTGTTTTTTTCTTGTTTAAATTAAGTTTGTATTTGATAAAGAGTATTTAAAATGAATAAGAGTATTAAATTAATTTAAATTTGAAAATCAAAATTGGTCAAATTTCAATACTAAGAGGCATTTTTAATTAGAGAATTTCAAATCCGACTAAATAAATGTTTGTTTGAGAAATAGGACAGTTTGGCGGTAGAGTTAAGCACTAGGATTTAGACAGCTAAACATTTTATTGCTGCCGCCACCTATACTGTTATACCTGTCTAAGTATCTATAGTCTTAGGCATATAATAACAAATAAATTAAAAAATGGAAAATGAGAGGGGTATGCAAACGCTTCTTAATTACCTCATAACTGGGCTTACTTGCTTTTCAATTACTTACGTGCTACTTCATCTCCTGCATTTCTATATAAAGTAAACTCGTACATCAAGATTGCATGTATTTGTGCTTCTATCCTAGAATCCATGGCGAAGAGCGATGTCAAAGTTTTGGGTTCATGGCCAAGCCAATATGTGATGAGGGCAAGGATTGCCCTTAACATCAAGTCCGTGAGCTATGAGTTTCTTGAGGAAAAATTGTGGGAATCCAAAAGCGAGCTCCTTCTCAAATCAAACCCGGTTCACAAGAAAATCCCCGTCCTCATCCATGGTGATAAGCCCATCTGTGAATCCCTGATCATTGTCCAATACATCGATGAGGTTTGGTCTTCTGGTCCTTCCATCCTTCCCTCTGATCCCCATGAACGTGCCACTGCTCGTTTTTGGGCCGCCTATCT
>NW_018397266.1:6900126-6901450 GCF_002168275.2 Theobroma umbraticum
TTCGTCAATATAGGCAGCCCAAAATCGAGAATTGGCACGTTCATAAGGATCGGAAGGAAGAATGGAAGGGCCCGAGGACCAGACCTCGTCGATGTATTGGACAATGATGAGAGACTCACAGATGGACTTGTCACCATGTAACAGAGCTGGGACTTTCTTGAAAACAGGGTTTGATTTGAGGAGTAGCTCGCTTTTGGATTCCAATAGATTTTCCTCGATGTACTCATAGTTTACAGATTTCAGGTGGAGCGCAATTCTTGGCCGCAGAGCAAACGGGCTTGACCATGAACCCAGCACTTTCACGTCACTCCCTGCCATGTTCTTTCCCTTCACACCCACAAACAAACTGCAAAGAATATGTTTTATCAAGTGCTTACACAGGTGCTATATATAAAGTGACCTGTATGAGAGTCGGTCTGATGATCAAGAAAGATTGCCAGATTAGTTACAGCCACTTAATTAGCCGTTCAAGTGTGAACATGAGCTTTTTTCTTTTCTGTATTCAATCTTAGGCTTTAATGTCAATGAATAACGTTTTTTGATCTTTCTTTTAAAAAAAGAAAAGAAAAGAAAATTCAGATTCTTTGAATCGACAAAATATACAGCGTATGCCATTGAACCAAATATTGAATTAAATACAATAACCATTTCATATGTAACATATTGATTTATAGTAAATCCATTTGTTTTAACGGTATTATATGAAAATATTTTACCATCACATATATACTGCTAATAAATTTTGCCAAGAGTTTTCAACTCAGTTAAAGCAATTGGGCTATTGCAATAAATTGGCCAGACTTTGTAAAGGACAGGCTGTATGGCTAATTGGAACTTTTGATCCCAGTGAGTTAATACGTGATGAAGAAAAATCCTGAATGTTAAATAAGGTAGTTGACCCACTCGCGTGACATGGTTTTCAAATTTTCAGCAATATAGGCAGCCCCAAATTGCAACACTGTTTGGTCTACAATCCACATTTGGCTAAGAAAGATGAAAAGGTTCGAGCCTATAGACTTCTTTTACAATGACAATTGATGGAAACTAGGATTGACAACATTTCTTCCATTAACCCATGGCTGCTTATACTTCATGTCCTCAATGATATTGGATTCAAGTAAGTTTCAACATCGGTGATGCCCTAGTTTGGGGTTAAAACAACCCATTTGCAACTCAATTTTTACTATCAAAAATTAAAATCCTTTCACATCAAAGTCAGATTGTTGAAAATTGGAAGCCATCAGGTAGTTGCTGACCAATGTTTATATACGTTGATAATAATGAAAAAGGCAAATTAATATGTCATTCAATTGATTTTTTTTTT
>NW_018397266.1:6901550-6904924 GCF_002168275.2 Theobroma umbraticum
ACCTTTTCTTGTGGTCAAAGTGCCAGATCCAACTACGGTCGGGTAGCCTTAGATTTGGCTCTGGCCGAGTCTCCTTCCCCCACGCTCCCCAGGGGAGTTGCGCCCTACAAAAGCCGAGAAGGTTGGAGAAAAAGCTTAAAACGATTAAAAGACCAACGCATATGGACCCGTTGAATTCACATATCATTGCCTAGTACCCGATGTGCTTATCCCTCCCCAATTGAAGACACTGGAATTCTACAAGTAAAACGGAACAGGCTGTCCTAAAAGCCATCTAACCATGTATATGTGAAAGGTCAATACTATATGCTAGTCAAAAGTAGGGTTCTGTGCGCGAGGGAGCTATCGAATCTAGTATTACATGGCCAAATCCAGTCACGAGATGACCAAGTGGTGTAAAGGAGTGTTGCTAGTTGATTTGAGAAAAAGAAAAATAGTGATAAAGAATGAAGAATGAAGAAGAGGAAATTGTGAGGAATATAGTTTCTTGATAAGAGCATTTCAAAAATAACCATCAAAATAAATTTAACTGTTTTTAGCCATATTTAGCTATGACTTGATAAAAATACCCTTAAAACTATTTCAAATAAATTAAACCATTCATCATAATTTCTCTCCATTTGTACTTCTAATTTCTCTCTCAATATCCTACTCTCTCAATTTTATGGATTTCTCTTTCAGCATTCGTCCACTATACTTTCAATTTCTCTCTCATGCTTTCAGATACCTCTTTTCAATACTTTGAAGACACCAAACGATGGTTTTGATGTGGATGACTATTTGAAGAATTTGATTTTTAGGTATTTTGGATAAAACTAAACAGTCGAAATGATCACAAATGTTTGAAATAGCTTTTAATTGGATCAATTCGAGATCTAGACGCCAATAAACTTAAAAATTTAAAATTTATAAACCTAGGTTTTTAATGAATTTTTTTTTCGATTTTTAGTCAAAATAGGTATTTTAGATAAGAAAATTTGTGTTTTGATTTATAAAAACATGTTAGAAACACTTTAATCAGATTTGAAGAAATAAAGAGAGTTGAGAGGATTTAAAGTTTTGGTTTGTAAGTAACAATAACAGTTTAGACATTAAAGTGTAACAGAATGTTTTTGAATATGATGTCCAACAACCTTTTTTAACTATGGTGTGTAACATATTTTTGTACATAGTGTGTAACAACAGTATTTTTTTTCAACATGGCATGTAACAACCTTTTTTAACCATGGCATGTAACAACAGTATTTTTTTTAACATGACAAGTAACAACCTAACCATAACGTATAACATGTTTGTGTACATGGCGTGTAACAACTTAACCAACCTAACCATGGCGTGTCACACGTTTTTGTACATGGCATGTAACAACCTAACCATGGTGTCACACGTTTTTGTACATGGCGTGTAACAACCTAACCATGGTGTCACACGTTTTTGTACATGGCGTGTAACAACTTAACCATGGCGTGTCACACGTTTTTGTACATGGTGTGTAACAACCTAAACATGGCGTGTAACATATTTCTGTACATAGTGTGTAACATCATAGTGTGTAATTTCATTAACGGTATTTTTATCCAACTCAGTTAAAAATAGTTAAAATTATAAATGAGGTTATTTTTAAAAACATCTTATCTTTAAAGATTATTTTTCAAAATGCCCCAAAGAAGAATGATATTTTAGACATTTTATATTTACTATTAACACCATTTACATGTTTGGGATGAAATGTTCTTTTTATATATAGATTATTTATATATTTTATAATTATTGATGAAATTTATAAATTTTAATATTGTAATCGTAAAAATAAAATAAAATTTTGATCAATTGATCATAAATCGAATTGACCGAATTAATTTGATATTTGGTCGATTTAATTCTCTTTTATAATTGATCAATTTTGATTAATTTTTTTAAAATATTTGATGTATTTGATGAACCAAACCATCCTAACCACTTAATTGCTCACCCTTAACAGTTAATATTTGCTTATGCAATCAACTACCACGTAAGGAAAAAAGGGCTAGTAAATGCGTCCAAAAATGGTTAAAGTTGAACAACTACAAGAGAGCACCATTGGCCTAGTGGTAAAGTAATACCTTGCTATGGTACAAACTTGGGTTAGATTACTGGTTGATTTCTCTATACTATATATTTCATCTTTTACTTACACTACAAAAAAATTAGCTTTTTTCGACGGAATTTTTTTGTCAGTACAAGTTGCAAATCCGTTAGAAATACATATTTCCAACGGATTTTCGATGAAAATCCGTCAGTAAAAGCCTCGTCTATAATACTTTTCGTTGGAAATCCGTCGAAAATTTTCAACGGAAAATTCCGTTGGAAACTATGTAGACAGCTGAATGTCAGTCATAAATTTCCATTGGAAAGTCAGTTCCAATGGAAATTTTTCGTCGCCCATGCTTTGCCAACATAATTTTACGTTGGAAATTTCCAACGAAATTTTCTGTTGGAACTGACTTTCCAATGGAATTTCCCGTTCGACATTTCCAACGGAATTTCCCGTGGGAAATGGTGCACCAGAAAATTCCGTTGGTATTTCTTTTCCAACGGAGAATTCCATTTAACTTTCCAATGGAAAATTCAGTTGGAAATGCTTTTCCAACGAAAATTCTGTTAGTGATACTTTTTTTATTAGTGATGCTTATCCAACAAAATTCAACAATTAAAATTTCAATAATAAATGTCCAATTGACTTCCACAATTAGCTTTCAAAATATATAATAGAAGCACAATAAAACCCAAAATGGAAAGTTAAGTTTATACAATTAAAAATTATCATAAACATACAATATCTCAAAATGTAAAACACATAACCTGATATAAACTCCATACTGTTATTAAACACGAAGACTAAAAGGTCTCCAAGTCTATAAATGGAAAAGAGACATCATATCATGAGATGTTGAGTTCTTACTTGTCAATATTTGAGCTTGAAATTTTCGCATTTTCTTGTTTTGAAAGCGCATTAGTCACAATCATTGCTTCCATACGTGCCATAAATTCAGTCATGCTTTTCGCCATTGCATTCTTAATTTCTTGTATTTCCCCATGTATTTCCTCACGAATCTTCTCTTAGTTGTCTGATAGATTTTCCACTTTTTCCTCTAATGCAATTGTGGGACTGCCACCGTTAGACTCAGATGTTGCTGCATTGCTTTGTGTTCCACTAAGTAGAGCTGTAGCAGGCACCCGAGTACCAAACCCATATACATGAGTGCGTGTAGTCTCCATCCCTCCAATTGCTTTAGACCAAGCATGCAGATCGAATTCTGGCTGAGCAGATGAATCTTCTCTATACTTCTGTGATAACACAGAATTATACATTTCCTACATAAAAATTAAATAAG
>NW_018397266.1:6904934-6905115 GCF_002168275.2 Theobroma umbraticum
AATTATATTAACAACTTTGAAGTAAAAATTAATCAAACTTGTACATACACTCGCAGATTTAGACTTGTTATCTATAAAATCACCGTGACTTGCTAAATGCTTATGGGTGTGATTGAACACTTCCAAAAAGCTAACATCTCTTTTCATCTCAATTGCCTTCATTTATTAACAACTATATATA
>NW_018397266.1:6905125-6905885 GCF_002168275.2 Theobroma umbraticum
ATCCATATATATAAATAACATTTAAGGAACAAGTAAAGTCAAACTACTAAATATAGAATTTAAATTCAGTTTGAAAAAAAAGCCATACATATAAATGCGAAGTAAGATTAATTCATACCATCTTTTATACATGAACAACAAATGGAACTGAACAGCCAGTGTGCTTTGGAATGCTTCCTTCTTTAGGCGTTAATCGATTTTGCCTTGCTTTTCTCGATTTGTTTTGCCATTCTTCTGTACCCCATACTGTATCGATAAGGGCATCCCATATTTCATTTGTGATCCATTCTCTTGACATGCCTTTGCAATCTTTAATGTTGTCTGTTTTGGCTTCTGTCATTGCTTTGTTCCTCTCTTCTGAAAGCATGTCTCTTAATCGATAGGAACAAAGTTTATCCCATATTCGTTGAACCAAAACATCCAGATTTGTAGCCCAAACACATTTTTCCTACATCAAAATAATAGAGTAACTAAAAAAATTATCTTAATGCCTTGAAAAAAAAAGTTATAACTTAAATTAAAACCAAACGTAGTACCTAAAATTTTTTAAACATCAATTCCTTTATGTCATTAGGATCTTTCTTCCATGTTGGCCATGGACTATTGAAGTAATTTTTTATGATCCTTGTTATTGTAGTTGTGACCCCTAGCTCAAAAAAAGTACTTATAGAAAATAAGAAAAAATTATTGCATAATACAATATATTACAAATATAAATAAAGCTTTCTAATACAATATAACATACCTATCTCCAATAGGA
>NW_018397266.1:6905895-6906063 GCF_002168275.2 Theobroma umbraticum
ATCTTTCTGATGGATCTATAGGAGTCTGTAATCTCACACCAGGCCCCCTACCCCTTGACTTTGAGGATGTACCAGCTACACTTACATCTATATCAATAGATGTGGATCTAGAAGAATTGAGAGTAGATGTCTCGTTATCTACTTGCTCTGTAGATACTGCCAACAAAG
>NW_018397266.1:6906085-6908511 GCF_002168275.2 Theobroma umbraticum
ATTGAATTGTTGCATCTGTGGTTGAATGGATGGATCAGCAAACATAGTAGCACTTGTAGGCAACGACATAATTTCAGAGGCATTTGTCGCTCTAGGTCTCGGTTTTGAATGCTTCCCTTTAACCATTATTCTTACAAAAATTTCATATTATTAAAACTAATACACAGAAATTTAAAAAAAAATAGTTAAGCAAATTATAAAATCGTTAAATTACCATAATCGAGAGTAATTCTTATGCATGTGTACAATAAAAGATGCCATTTCTAGTTGTAATGTATACATTGAGAATATAAACTATAATAATTGTATAACATGTGAACATCTTTCAATAGTAATAACTAAGTTAAACAACTGCGTAACAAAAGATACAAACAGAATATTATATATGTCTTACCATCATCAATCACTTTCAGAAAAAGCAAACTCATGTTGCTCATTATTATCATCATCATCACTAAAAGTTTCTTCATCTTCGTCTTCAACTTCTTCTTCTTCATCTTTATCTCCATCCATGTCATCTTCTTCATCTTCATCCCTTTGCATGTCATCTTCTTCATCTTCAATCAAGAGATTAACCTCTTCATAATCACCACTTGTTAGAACTGCAGAGTTTTCAAGTTCTTCCATAGGAGTAACATTTATTAGAATAGGTACATCATTTTCTTGGTACACTTCTTCATTCAAATCAGTTTCATTTTCTCTATCTCCACTACTAGGAAGCTAAAATCTACTTCTAGCTTTTGTTTTAAATACTGCCCACCAATCACATCGATCTCTTTTGGTAGATGGGTAACTTCTGTAATAAACTTGCTGATGTTATCCAGCTAAAACAAATGGTTCATTAATTGCAAGTATTGAGTTGTGTTTAATTTCAATAAGACCATGACATGGGTCTACCTTAATACCTTTTTTCGTGTCAAACCAATGACACTTAAATAGCACAAGTTTGTTTTCGAAACCAAAATACTCTAACTCGATTATATCGACCAAAATTCCATAGAAGTCACGCTCATGATCATTGTAACAACTCTCTTTTATGCATACCCCACTATTCATTGTCTTACGATTCTGCCCATAGTCTAGGGTGTGAAACTTAAAACTATTGACGAAGTATCCTTTGTAACACTTTATCATACGGCTTGGACCACGAGAGATTTCAAGTATGCGTGGGTCAATTTCATCCGTACATTTCACAACCTACCAACATTTAATACAAGATCCAGAATGGTTAACTTACATAAGTAATGCATATTTGTTATTAAAAGATTACATATACTTTTCATAAACTTACATATTGTTTAAACCATTTCACGAATCTTTCATCACGAACTTTTGCCAATTCATCTTCAGATATATGCACCTCTCTTTTCACCATATCATCAAATATCCTATCATTATATCCATATTTTTGAATTTAAGTTCATTAGTATGATCAATCATTTAAGTTTATGGCAGAGTAGTACTCACTTAATGTATGGGAGCATTTCTTCCCAATTCATTAAAACATATAGCTCAGCAGCATAAAACTCATCCTCATTTAAAAATCGAAATTTATCTAGTGGACCAAATGCTCTGCCAAGATGAGTGAAAATCGAAAGACGACCACAAAAGTCCATATCTCCCCCATCATCATTACATGGTACTCGGTTTAATCTTATTCACACCGTAGGTTCAAAATACAATGAGCAAAATGAGGAGATTTCCTCGATCATATATGCCTCGCATATAAATCCTTCAACAAAGGCACAATTTTTCACTTTCTTCTTCAAATCATGCAAAAACCTAAACATCATAATATTCATGATACTTAATAAAAATATTATAATAAACTATTAGAAAATAAATAATAGATATAATACCTTTCAAATGGATACATCCATCGATACTGGACGGGTCCACCAACTTTTGCTTCATAAGGTAAATGAATTGACAAATGCTCCACACAGTCAAAGAAACCGAGAGGAAAGATCTTTTCTAGTTTGCATATAATTTCACATATTTTCCCATCCAAAGCTTTCATGTGATGTACATGTATTTCAGTTGAGCATAAATCTCTAAAAAACTGAGATATCTCAGTAATCACATCCCAAACTGAGTGAGGCACCATATCCTGAAAGACAATTGGTAGCAATCGTTGGAAAAAAACATGACAATCATGACTTTTCATCTCATAAAATTTGCAATCTATCTCATTAACACACCGAGATATGTTCGATGCAAAACTATTAGGTAATCTCAATTGTTTCACCCAAGCACAAACAATTTTTCTTTCCTCCTTACTTAAAGTGTACGAAGCCTTTGGCTTCAAAAATTTTCCATTATGTTCCACTAGTTCTAATTCTGGACGCTTGCAGTACACATATAAATCTTAACGTGCCTTTAAGTTGTCTTTCGTCTTCCCCTTAACATCCATCATTGTGTTGAAT
>NW_018397266.1:6908880-6909314 GCF_002168275.2 Theobroma umbraticum
CAATAAGGACATGATAATCGTCCATGAGTGCTCCATCCTGACAACATACCATAAGCAGAAAAATCATTAATTGTCCACAACAATGTTGCCCTTAGTTTGAAATTTTGTTTCCTATAGGCATCTTATGTGATAACACCCTCTGTCCACAATACTTTCAAATCATCTATCAAAGGTCTCAAGAAGACATCTATGTTTTGGCTTAGACTTTTCTTTCTTGGAATAAACATATTAAGAAATATATATAGTTTTTTCATACACATCCATGGGGGTAAATTGTACATAGTGAGCATTACTGGCCAAACAGAATAAGGTATTGTAGTTTGTCTGAAAGGATTGAAACCACCAGTACATAATCCTAATTTGACATTCCGAGCTTCCAGTGCAAATAACTCATGTGTGCGGTTGAAGTGTTGCCAAGCCTCACCATCAACAGG
>NW_018397266.1:6909327-6910753 GCF_002168275.2 Theobroma umbraticum
CCATCATCACTTTGGTTCTACGCATGCCACGTCATATGTTCAATACTTTTTTCTGACATATAAAGCTTTTGAAGCTTTGGTATAAGTAGCAAGTAACACAAAATCTTAAAAGGAATTTTCTTCTGCTTTTGACACTTGATCTCATTGGTTTATACCGAGGATGACCACATATCATACAATACTCAAATTCAGCAATTTCTTTATAAAACAAGATGCAATTGTTTTTACAAGCATGAATTTTGATATATTCAAGTCTAAGTTTTGCCATCTTCTTTTTCGTTCTGTAGAAGTCAGTTGGTAAAGTTTCATCTGATGGCAACATATTCTTAAACATCTCCAACAAACGATCAAAACACGATTCACTTAAATTGAATTCTGATTTAACATTTAAAAGTTGCGACACAACTGAAAGTGTTGTATACTTGGTGCAACCTGACCACAACGGTTCATCCGCATTCCGTAACAAAGAGTAAAAGCTACCCGCATATGGATTTGGATCTTCCTCCACAAACTTGATTCATTATCATGACTACAATTGAAACCAACTTTCGAACCCATAGCATCCCTAACTATTCTAGCATATGGATTTTTTATTCCCACATCATATGTAGGTTGCTCATAGTCCTCTTATTCCCCATGACTAGCATATGGTTCTCCTTGCATGTCATCTCCACTTCTATATGATTGTCCAACATCATATTCCCCATGTAAACTCCATAATGTGTAAGCACCAGTAAAACCCTTTTTTAAGATGTGATCCGCCACCTTATCGAAATTTAGAAACTTGTTGTTGCTACATTGAGAGCAGGGACATCTAATCTTATTCTCCCACATAAATGTACAATTAGATAATGGAAAGTCAATGAATTGTTGAACTCCAATTATAAATTCTTGTCTAATAAATCCATCAGAAGTTAGTCGATTGTACATCCAAGATCGATCTCACGTCATTTTGTAACCCTAAGTTGCATAGAATATGACAATCAAGAGAAATTCCTATTCACGTTTGCAATTGAAAGGGTGCAAAAAATATCAACCAAGCTAAGAAATCATTAATTTGTTAATTTGAACGTATAAAATATCTAACTTAAATATAACATACAAACCTCAATTCAGTAAACCCCAAACCAAACTCAGTATCAAAGAACCCATTATTATACATATGAAGACAATCAAAGTGTAAGTCACGAGGTCGCAAAATTGTTAAGCAAAATTATACTAACCTGTAAAAAAAAAAAGGCTTGTTTTTGCTAGCAATCCAAAATGATGTGTTGCTTTTTGTATGTGATGCTTTGTGTAATCAATCAACCTGCGATAGATTAAGAGAAGTATCAACCGCAATTCTTAATGTGATTATTGTCATTGCTTAAGTTGCTCTATTAAAATAGTGCACTTTATACTAATTGAAGGAATCGTTGAAAAAAGA